>NW_019101991.1:0-83954 GCF_001856785.1 Myzus persicae | reverse complement strand
GTGGATTCTAATATATAATCATCATCATATTTCTGTGTCAGTTACATTTTTTTTCGCTTTGATGCTATCCATAAATTCTGAATATGATATGCCCATCGTCAACCCCCTAAACGGCCTAAACCTACGTCTACGCCGATGGGCTATATTTTGTTTTTTTTCTGCATATAAGTTTAATAATGTCATATATTATTAAAATATTATAGCTATTTGGCTAAAATAGATAATCATTTGAAATATAGAAGACGTGATATCACAGAGAATATTAGTACGATGGGTTTTTGGGCTAGTACTTCTTTCAGCCCCTCCAATGTGTACAGAATATTGCTCAGTCCGTTCTCAATAATACTATAGACTTCGGTTGGATTGCAATTTTTAGTCTCACTAGAATTTTAGCTTGGCCCACAAATCGTCCTATTATCTCGCATTATAAAATCTAAATATGATGTTTATATGAATTGCAGTGTACAGATCTCGAGTGGGGTAGTATTTTCTTTTGGAGCGATATCGAAGGTTTTGAATTTCACCTTTCTCTGTCACCGGTGTTGTAATTGACTTACTGCGAAAATGAAAAGTGGAATAGATCAACTAAAATCCGTGTAACGCGTGGATTTTAAAAAAAAATTCTCGAATGACAATGAACCGAAATACGAGTACCTAACATACACGATGGCGTATTATATACGTCTGTTCCAAACGGCAATAACATATATCGAATATTATAATACATAGGTATGAGATGGTATACTTTGATCAGCGGGGTGCGCTTACACGACACACAAATAATTGAAAACAAATTATTGTATTACGTTAGGCATTATTATCATATTATTATAAACGATAACTTTTAAAAACCGTTGGCCACCATAAATTATTATATTATGACACGCGGTGTTGTTCGGTCGCATTAGCTCATTATAATATACTCACACATAATAAATAATAATATATGGTCTGAAATATCTCGTGCGATTTACAGATACACGCGATAATTGGATCGTCATTGAAACAACAATAATGGTGGCCTCGTTTCGTTTATTTATTTATTATTATTATTATTATTTCATTATTATTTTTTTTAATGAACGATTTGAACATAAAGTGTTAAAACACGTCGAACGCCGTGTTAAAGGGCCGCGGTACACAAATGAAAAATGATAAACAACCATGTACTATGCATTGTTGCGTTATATTATGTGTCCCCCCCCCCCAGCACACCGTGCCGAGACTACTAAATGGCCTTAATAATCCCGGGCGTCCGTATTTATATAATAATAATAAGTAAAATACACATCACAATGAAACATGCAATATCGTATTGTATTATCGAAACTGACATCGACGTAATTGGATTAATTGATAATATCGCGATACAACAATATATTATTATTATTATTATTACATTATGCTCAATGACGTTAACACGAGCCCCGTTGATAATATTACATTATTTGATTCGGTGGCGAAGAAATTCGTTTAACACCCACCTACACGTCATAACAATAATAATTAATAATAAAGTCGTATAGGTAACGATGTACTCGTCTTCGAAACGACCGTCGAATGACCGATTTCAAAAAAACAAATCAAAACCGTGGTTCGTATTTTATAGTTTTGTTGTAGTACAACGATAATATTATAATATTATATTATCATTAGCATAAGAATACGATAGTAATATTATAATATTATTATTAGTCGAACAGTCAACAGCTGCGGGCGGTCTTATTGTTTCGTTTGACCGCAAGGCCTGCGCGCTTTTATCAAATCGACCGATTTTCGTTAATTTATTCGTATTTCGTATTATTTACACCACCCGGGCCCGCATCCGCAAACGCCCGGAATTGAAAGCGTTTTTTTTTGTCTTTGTTTTTAAATTACGATTATTGAATAATTGGACCAGGAGGAGATAAAAAATGTATTGCATATACATACAATATAATAATATTATTGTGCTACGTTATAGTCACACAATTTTTACGAGCCAATTAGGCATCACGCAACTACCGATTAAAATATAGTAAATATACCGTGTGCGTGCGTACGGTTTTATGTTAAAAACGGCTTCCTTTCATCTATACATTTTTTTTTATTATTCTTTTAGATGACTTATATATATAAATATAATATGGCGCGTGTGATAATATTCTCCCATACAACGCAGTCGTTATTGCAGTGGCTTTTAATTTTCGAGTACGTATTATTATATACCTAACGAATGGATAAGACGTCGAATGACGATATGCGGTTATCGTACCTGCCGGATCACAATTTTTTACGATCATGTCGGGACACGGGCTGTACTAACGAAGAGTATATTATAAAAAAAATACACAGATTCGGCTGATATCGTTGGAGTACGATTATAATATAATATTAAAATGTATCTAATTTTATTGACCATCTCACGAGTAATTTACGAACGTCGGTACAATAATAATATTGTAAGACAGCTGTAATCACCAATTTCAACGTACCGCGTGCACGGTATACAGGTATACGAGGAGGAACCTATACCCGGGTATACTGTAATGGTGAATATGGATGTTAAATTGGTCAAAAGAAGATTATATTATGTTGTGTAAATAATAAACATTGTACAGTACAATAATATTATATTATCATATACAATCATTTAATTCGTTTTTAATATACCTCGGACAATTTAGATACCTACCTATGTTTTTTTTTTCATAAAATAATAAATTAAGGTGGTTTAAGAAACTAAAACGCAAAGAAAATAAGAAGAAAGAAAAATATAAATTATGAATTCTTGTTATACCCGTGTTAAATAAAGCGATTTAATAAAAGTTATAGCTTTGTTGATTTTTATGTACGTAAACATTGAACAAAAAAATTGAGCAACGTTGCTGAAAGCTTCTCGTTGTTGATTTTAGCATAAATTTTTTAGGTAGATACGTGTAGTGCGGAAAACGTGGTGATGGTAGAGGGGGTACAGGGGAGATGGTGTGAAGCATTATTTGCATTACCATTTGCAGTGCCAATGAAAAAAAAATATTTAAAAGATACAGGCTGAAGCGGTATGCGAACTATGTAATTATATAATAGTAAACAATAAGAGTATGAAAATATTTTCTTTGAATGCGAATCGGTAAATTTAAGAATAATCAAAAATATTTCAATTTAAGTGACCAGAGCCGGCAGACTAAGGTATTTTTATACAAATACTTCATACGATTATGGAAACGCCCACATGCCTATGATCAATATATACATATAGAACCGTTCTAATAAACTATACGTCTCCAACTCTCGTCGTATTCCATTGCTATGATTATTACAATTATTGTTGTTGCACTAAAAAAGTTTGTGTGTGTGTGTGTGTGTGTGTGCTTGATGTGCAGACGAATACGGAACAATACAATATATAGTGTCATCTACACGATGAAAACACCATCATTAAGTAATAGCGGTAGGCACTATATGATATTAACAAAAGTAGAGGCATACACTGAAGTATAATGCTCTAGGTCCTAGGAGATTCGATCGATTTTATGTTAACATTTTTGAAGTCCTATTTTTTCAAATTTATAACTTATCTATTGGACGGATTCATTTATCGAACTCCGACTTGTTAAAATCTGGTCTACTGCAGTGTATTCGTACATTATTATGATGGTCGTTGCCCGACATAAACGCTTAACAATTGCACTTAATTCCCTTAACATTGTGGTCGAAAACAAATTATATAGGTAGGTAGATCATATATTGTACAATATTATTATGGGTTCGCAGAGTGATAATAACAATATATATATATATATTATAATGTTTAGCGACTTATCGGTTTCGAATCCGTCGAATTAATGTGGTTTTGTTTATTATTATTATTTTTTAATTTGATCGTTTTCGATTTTCTCACAAACGAAACTGTCACTGAGCAGTGTATATATTACACAGTGTGGTACAGGTTCCTATAGCTATTACCGGCGGCAACCACCGTAATAGGCATTAGGCTCGGTCGATTTTGGCCGCCGTCGTCGGGGGGTACCGAACACTACTTGAGAATAATATCACGACGACGACTCTGCCCACCCTCACACTACCGCCGTCGCATCTCCCCGTTGAGGAGCCCAACGACAAGAACTCGTCAGCGAGACGATCGAATTATAAAAAAACGACACCCGCGACGACGACGACGACGACGACGACGTAACTATATATATATATATATGTGTATACAAATTATATATATACAGGTAATAGGTATATAGTCGCCGTGCGGCTATACGGTCGATAAATAAATAGCCGTCTACAATGAGTATATATATATTTTATTGTGGGTTTCCCTTTGTTTTTCGACACTGTCATGACCTTCCAAGGTTTTCTATATAATATAATTTCTCGTTCCAGACCTATAGATTTGATCACCGCGATCACCTCTACGCCCCCGTGGCCATTACTCTAGACCTCAGGTCTTCTGACTGTGTATGATATATATATATATATATATACATTTATATAATGAGGTTTGCAATTTTCGTCATCGGTACTTCTAATATTATATATTTCATCGTTCTCCTAAAAAAAACCATTCGTTCGATATTCGACATAAAATCGAATCTTTTCAGAGTTTATATAATTACCTATATTTCTTTCTCCTGAGCGTATACAACTTAAGTTTCTTTTTTGATACTGTTTTGAAACATATATATTATATATATATATAATATAACTACAGAATTTTAGAAGTCGTCGAAGATCAAACTAACAATGATTTGTATTTCTTCACCCACTGGAAAACGAAAGATTTCGTTAAAGCTTGGACTTACTCTTATATTTCACAAACCACGTAATATTTTCTCCGCTTTATTTTTTTGAAAACTAATGGAATATATGGTACCAAAGTTCAAAATATGTTCAATTGGCAATCTAGAAAAGCGTGCATGCACTGTTTACACTTTTCTTTACATTCCAATAAAGTGTTAACCGAAGAAACGCATAAAAGATCAATGAGTACACATCGTTGCAAAACCAAACACAATTCTTTTGCTCTGTTCTTAGTGTATACGAAAAACGTTTCATAAATATACATGCACACCATCACTATTATAGAGAACAATATGTCAGAGACTCAGAGATGAAAAAAACAACAATATTTTATAAACGTCTATACCTACAGTAAAACGGCACCGAATTGGCTATGAGTATAAAATATATACAAGTTTGTCGATCCCGTAAACACACTATATTTGTCAAATTGAGTTTTCAATTAAATTTATGCTCGCCAGCATATTGGTAACTAGTATATATGCACATAATATTATAACTCAATTTCGTTTTTACTATATTGCATGAGGTAAAATCGAATATTGTTCAATGGTCGCGAGAAAAACATATTTATTTATTCTGAGTTGCGCAGTATATTTCAACATAATAGGTAAATATAGATAGCACAGAACCGCGACGATCACACTTGTGCAATTTTTTTTTTTTTATCACTGAAATGTTATTATAATAATGTATAATATTTTCATCGGCAATGGCGAGCTCATCGAATTATCAATTATCATTATCATTGTATGGAAGGGGTAGATGCTCGACCTACAACGAATTATTTATACATAGCGCGTGGTGTACGCCTAATGGGTTTTTGGATTTTATTCCAAACACTAATGCTAAACTGAAAAAAATAGCCACCGCGGGTCTTCGCGTTTATTGAAATGAATTGGTTATTTTTCGCTATACATATACCAACAACCTATACATGTCGTTCTTCCATATATGCGATATTTCACTCGCAGCCGGGTGATATATCGGTCCGTGTAGTCCGTGTAGGTCAATGCGCGTTTAGGTCGAGTACGTTTTTACCACCCACGTAAAACTCCTAGCACATACCTATATTTTATGTATATAAATATATATACAAGGCGATTTACCAAGCATGCTGACCCCCAATTTTTCCTCGTAGTAATGATTTTATTCAATTTACGATTTTTGGAGTTTT
Source organism: Myzus persicae (assembly GCF_001856785.1). Classification (NCBI taxonomy): domain Eukaryota; kingdom Metazoa; phylum Arthropoda; class Insecta; order Hemiptera; family Aphididae; genus Myzus; species Myzus persicae. The sequence continues at coordinate 77,989 of NW_019101991.1, read as the reverse complement.
TAAATATACTCAAGTTTTCTCAAATTTTCAAGTTCATGCATTTTTTTTGGACTACTTAAGGAGCGCCCTGTGGCGATCAAAACTTTTGTTTTTCAAATGAGAACCCCTCCTTTTGTTACTGTAAATTATTTAATGGATAATTTTTTGTGATAAATTAAATGCACTGAATTCTAAATTTGAATAAGTGATTTCTTAGTTACTAAAATAGTATATAAAAAGTACTGAGGAGTAAGGACTATAATAGTCCTTAAAAATAATTTTACGAAAATATAAAATACAGACGTTGGGTATATTGAAACTAGTATTTATTAAAATTGGGCCAAATATCACAAATGAATTGTGTTGATCGATTAATATTTAAAAAAAAAACCTGTTGAAAAGAGGGTTCTCATTTAAACGGCAGAAGTTTGTATCTCTACGGGACACTCCTTAAGTAATACAAGAATTTAGAAATATGGTTTTTCAGTATAATCAAAAATTAGAATTTAATTAATTGCACTATTGAAGAAAAAAGGGAGTCAGCGTGCATAGTGAATCACCCTGTATACATTTTTTAATAATCGTATATGTTGCAAGTGCCTATATTATGCTAGTGTCCAGAAATTTTGCTAACCCTAAAACACGAATGGCAGAGATCTCGATTATCATTACATTTTTCGAGGGAAACTATAGATAACAACGACTACACGTCAAGTCAAAATATTGATATTATTATTATACTTGTATATATAACGAAAGAGTTATATATCGATCAGGACAACTTTATACGATCAATAGTTCAATTATACACTCTAATCGTTTCAAGACATTATAGTTAATTATAATAGAGCGTGTAGTTGCTTTAGGTATGATATAATTTACACTATAAGTGCAGTCCCCTACGATGCGAAAAAATTCTACATATTTTACGCTTTTGATATTTTATTCAAAAATATTATCATAATTTGTAAATATGGTCATTTATAAGATGTATTACAACAAATATGAAACACACATAGGTATATTTTAGACTCTGAGCGGGGCGATGAATTAAAGTGTTGATTATTTTACATTTACCTATTGTATAAAGTTAACATCAATACAATGTCTATGACATAAATAAATGCTCGTATGGGTATACTGTTATATAATAATTGATGATAAAATAGATGCTTTGGCAACAATTAAATCAACCCACACGATATTACTATAGTAGCAAACCCCCCCCCCCCCCCGAATTTTTTTTTTTTTTTAAATAAGATTTAATTAATTAATTTACATGTAATAATTACAGCGCGATTGGTTTTGATTATGGTTGAATAACAACAATTTGTAAAACAAAAAAACTTTATCAACATGAAAAATTGGTTTTAAATACCATAATGCGCCCTAATTCCGCGTAATCTTTTGGTAACAATTCGAATCCGATCACCCAGAGCGTATACAGCCATACTTAAATAATAATACTTATATTGTTCATTAGTCATTACGTTTGGTTAAGAAAACCCATTTTTTGAAAGTACAATACCAATAACGCCCAACTCTTATTATTATTGTTTCATTTAAGATAACTGTTGGTGCCCTTATAAATAAAACACTATTAATTATTATCTTTGTTGTAATAACGACTATTCAATTAATCATCGAACAATAAACTATTGTGTTAAGAACAATATTGTGATGAAATGTGGTAAATCGTATTTAAATCGTATTAATATATATATTCTTACAGGTTACATACCTACTTCAAAAATCATGTTGTTAAGAAACATACTTTTAATTTAACCAATAATTGGCTTACCAATTTTTAGGTCTATTCATACATTATTATTATATTCAAAACTAACGTTTCATGTAATATTGTTGCTTAAGTATTTTAAAACTAAACCACTTTGTGTGGAGTATATTCGTTAAAAATAAAAAATAAAACCATCACTCCCGGAGTTTTTAATGACCGTTTAACTGCGGTTGGTTGTACCATATACCCGTGTTAACAAGAAATCAAGTAATATGCTTCCTTAATAGTTAATAGTTATTATACAAATGTTGTTTCGAGACTTCAGATCGGACTGCAGATAATAGTTGTGTAATGGGTAATAAAATAATACCCCACAGGTGCAGTATATGAAAAACTGATTCTATTCGATCTATTAGTACTCGTAGGATTTTAGGATACTTTTAATTAGACGTCCGTGGCGTTTTAATAATTTCAGAATATGAAATCAAGACATAATAGAATACCGACGACTAGGTTTCCCGTCAAATTGATCTTTTTATTTTGATTGTATAATATTGGTAGGTACGCATAGGTACCTATATTGTGTCCGCAGCTACTACACCGAGCTTACACGTTTTTAAGTAAGTAAGTAAAAAAAAATTAATCTGAATTATAATTTCGGGTGAAAACTCGATCATATATGTATATATAGCTTTATTTTTAATGGATTTTCTTTGTTTAAAAAAAAAAAACTCATTCGTGCGCCGTCGATTCGGAGGCTCTAAAACGAGTTTGATCTCAGCGTTCGCCGTTTGCCGTAAGCACCTACCAATTATTTTCAGTATTTTTTTTTTCTTACTCTTCAATCCTATTTTTTTTTTCTTTACTACCACAGTACACCGGTTTTTATTAAGCCAGAGCACTTCTACGCTGCGGCGGCCGATACATAAATGAATACTACCTGTCCGTGCACCGGTTCACAGAAAGACGTTCCTAATAATTAGTCACCGAGTATAATAATATAAGAACGAGAGTACGAGAAATCGAACAGAGGAGGGGGGGAAGTAGAAAAAAGAGAAGAACTATATCACGAAGGCAAAATCAAATTACTACAACAAAAAAAAAAAAAATAACATAAAATAATAACAAATATAAAAAAAAGACAAGGAGGAAGGGGAGAGAAGAAACGCTACTAACAAAAATAATTAGTGTTTATGAAATCTTCGGAATCGTATGGCTATAGGTGCGTATATTATACAATACATATAGGTAGGTACACGTGACAGGTGTGGAAAAAAAAGCACATCGGAAACCTTTTGTCATCCCGACTTTTTTTTTCCTTCCTATTGCGCGAACATAAACATTATTATTCTTATAGCACAAGTGACGATGTATAAAATATAAAATATTTTTTTTTTTTGTATTAAACTATAAACCACCGTATAGGCATACGTCTCGTATATAACATATAATAATATAATTATATTATACATAGGCACCTATATATATATATAGTTACGGAGTCCAGTATATACGCGATCGTTATTATTTTTCTTACGGCGCGTCTGCTACAGTCAACTGAACACAACAATAATATTACATTATTATGAAATTCTTTAAACGTTATATATACGACCCGAATATTATAAAAACTGGCGATTCCCGTCTTTTATTAATCCTTCAAAAGTTTTCGTGCGGCGCACTTCGTAACACGAAACTATAATAAATAATAATAATGTCTTCGGTTTAGTTCGTAATATTATTATTGTAACGCCGTTTTTCCGGTTTTTCACTATTTGTGATTAACGCGAAGAGAAAAACACATCGAATGCGATAAAGGCACAACTCCAATTTCATGATTTTATCCTCCATTAAATTGATGATTAGGAATCACAGTACATCCAATGTGTATAAGATTTGAAGCCCTAAAAAAAATCCTATCTCCATATTATCGCGAAAAATGATGGAATTACGGCCTCTGCGAATTAGGCCGACGAGTTGGTCGAAATTTGTTTTCCAGTAAAGTCTACGATTTGGAGTTACCAATACCCGAAATTAAGTCCACAATACCTATATACACCGAAACCTGGCTAGCCTATACAAAGGTTTTTCAGGTACCGGTGCAATGATATTATTATCATTTTTTTTACACTGTACAGAGAGCTAAATATAATAATAGTATTGTAATCACTGAAAAATCATCGTCAGATTTCTTTTTCGATTTTCGATCGACCATCCGACCATATTATTACCTACATTATATATTATATCGACTGGCCGATACGATGTGTTTCGTGGTAAGTAGTCCTACCTGCCTTACAGTATTATAATAAGTGTGCGTACATTATTATGACGTACAGGTATATTACAGCCGCGCGCGGTATCGATAGAGTCATATTTAGTGCTCCCCGAGAACTACCGTTAAATTGCATCCGATTGGTTTTATCGTTTTGGGAGCAAATACAAATGCAATTTTTTATGGTACAAATAATTATTACCACGATAGGAGGATTTCTCGTTCGTTAGAAGTTCTGCTGCGCTGCTGCAGATGACCAGAAGGCAAATCGAAATTCCGGTTTTTTCCATCCGTTATAAATCTGTCCCGGTCTTACATTTTTTTTTCTCTCCTTAAGTTATTGCATATTTAAACGATGGATGTTGTTATTTAATATCACGGTATACCATGTTGGTAGTAGTTGTTTCGGGTTCAACACCTTTAAATCATAACGAATTTTAAAACAAATATGCGCGTTTTTCGGTTAGACGTTAATAATATTATTTGCATTTTAACTAAACGCATTATATAATAAATAGGTAGGTACTTGCATACCGCGTATATGAAATTTTATAATTTATAGCGTTGGTAAAATACATTTTTAACTATATAATAACATAATACGTAAAACCAATCTGTTTTTTAATTCTATAGTGTATATAGTTATTCCGTAAATCGTTCAGATTCCTTTCTCTGTATTGCAATATTATAGTTTTGGTTTTTACAGAATGTTTAGCCCTGACATTGATTTCGTTTGATATTGTACAATATAACAGGTAGTATACGTCGACATGGATCCTTTGTTCAAACAAATTAAATATATTAATTGTAATTTCTGCGGCTGCTTGTCTACGATTTAATAATTGATGTTTAACAGAAAATCATATAAATTGATTGGAAAGTTGTTTGGAATTTCTTATAGATATTTTCGTAATCAACGATGCATAATATTTCGACAGTCCCTTCGACGGCTTGTAAAGAAGTTTGATTAGGTATTTATAAAATATTATATAAATCATATTTTAATCATATTTTTAAACAACATAATATTATATATATACCTACACGGAATTCAAATAAATATATGATTATATTTTATTGACATGATGGGTATTTCAAAACATAATTTGCACATTTCTGTCGATCAATGCTATCAAATAACTTTTTACGAGCCTCTTATTGTTAGGAATAATAAGGTGCCTATCGTGTTTGTGTGTTTATTAAAGAGAGCTGTCTTAAAATGTGTAAGTTGTCGGGAGAATGATTTAATGCTTTAACACCTGCAGGTGAGTGATTTGAAGATGAAGATGGGAGGTGTGTTTGTAATAATATTTCACTCCTCTATGGCTTTTTAATATTGGATATACATGTATCACAACCATAAATAAATCCAATCATATTTAATGACTATACTATACGAGCGTATTAATGTCGTTTAATATATTTAAATGCAGATTGAGTTTATACATTAACGTCCAACGCTTATTTCAGTTAAATCAAATTCAACTCATACTATTAAATGATAGGTATGCATTACTTATTAAAATTTTAAAACCAGACAAATGTTCAATCTGTTTAATAACACATAATATTTTATCATCACTAGCTATAGGTAAAGATTAAACCGTGTCTTTAACATTTCGTCTTATGCAGTTGTACATAAATAATATTTAATCCAACGTCTCTATAATTAAACTCTGGTATTTATTATCTAATAAGCCCATTAAGATACAACTCTACGAAAAAAGTCAGCAGTTCGTCCACAAAAATATACAATATTTTACCGCTGTAGATCCAAATTATGTGAGTGGGGAGGGAGTGATGCGAGGGTATGATTTATTATTATTTGTTTTTTGTCCGTCTGTCTATTCTGAAGTATAAATAATATATTATGTCGGGAATCGGGATGGTCGGGTGTACTCTAAAAATCGGTCTAGAGACGCCACTGCATAAATGTCTCATTACCTAGGTACCACGTGTGTTGATTTAAGCACGATTTATTAGACTTAAAGTAAATTTCTTTCAACAATAGTGACGCATGTACTTCAATGAATTTTCTTACTGTGGAGTATTATAATGTGTTTATGTACATAGGAAATGTATTGAGTTAATAATGTTTTTAAACATTTTACATGTACACGCGTATACAGAAATAATGCCGCCAACGTGGTGTGATACTATGTAATTGTATTTTATCTTCAAGAATAAAACAAATTAAATGTATATAATATTTACACTATAGCAGTGTGTGTCTGTGTGTCCTATATATAAAGACACGATTACCGAAAAAGCTAATAAAAATTCCCTACATGTAGCCGGCTATACTCACTGAAATAAATATATACATTTATTTTTTACGATTAAGCTGAGTATTTTTAGATTAAAATAATATTTACTAATGCGTTGGATAGATTTATGGCTACAGTCGTTACGTCTTATTCTAAACATTTACAGAGCCAGGGGACCACATGAGTTAGAACAATAATTATTGTAATCTTAAAACGTAAACAGTTTAAAAAAAATGCCAACTGATATTGTAATGCAAAATACACTTCAATAATATTAGGGCTACATAGTACATACTACTTGAGTCAACAAAAAATGTTAATTTGGCGGTTCCAGTAAATGCAATAGACGACTCGCGTATTTGATGGGGGAGGTATAAACATGTAGCAGTTTTTTTGAAATCCTTTTCTTGACCAGTTGAGGTCACCCAATTTCTAGATTAAATCTAATCCCCACACAATTTAGTTCTAAATACGCTATTTTATTTATGTCAGTATATACGACATAAACACTATGTGACATTTTGACACTAATAACGTACTCACCTACATGGGTACCGATAATATTGACATTTTAATGCATTTTTTTGATCCCTTTGTTTATAATGTTTACTCTGTATAGTTATTAAAATAATAGAAAATACAAATTGATTGTTGAATTATCACGTCCATAAGTCAATACTTATAATGACAGTTGGGGAAGCAATTAAGCTTAAAAACGGGGCCTAGCGGAGCCTCAAATTATCCACAACCTTTTCTAAGCCTTTTGGACTCATACTGCAGTATGATCATGATTTTACTTATACTGATTACATTATGTCTTATGTGACTATATATGAGTAGTGTAGGTGTCTACACCATTTATACCGAATTCGAGGGCTTAACTCAGTGAGAGCTTTTGGTAGTTATAATTATATTTAAAAAGGAATAATTCGCTTGGCTAAAATAATTTTATAAAGTACATATAATATTATAACATGTTATTGATTTAGTTATGTTTAAGTTTAACTGGACCAATAATTATTCGAAAAGCCACAAAATAAATTTTTAGTCTAAAGTCAATAATATTATGTAATGATGACAAATCAATTTGAGAGAACGAAAACTATATAATATAACATATGATAAAGAAGAAAAAATGGTTTTGACGCGATTTTCGAAATAATAATATACAGCAATTGGAGTCAATTAAAAGGTCAAATTAACACATTTTTAGTGAATTGATGTCATGTATGTAATCTTTTTAAATTTGGATAGTCATGTTTTGTTTTTAATCACAGATCAAAAATAACATATTTTTATTGGTCGTTGTGCTCGAGTCGATTATAATTATTGCGGCGAGGATCTCAATGTAGAGTCTAAAAAAGTTATTTAGAGTTACAATATAAATATGAAATTAAGCTAAAAAAAAATGTGCACCAAGATCGACGAAAAAATGTCATGTTTATGTAATTAATATTCTCCGTTGAGCGAATCGAATTCAGCAGATATATTTGGAAGCTGTGCAGGTGGGTTAGGTACCTGGGCCGTTATAATATTAATATTATAGAGCGCTGCGATAAAAATTTAATAATCTTTTAGCCGAATCTCGGGCCCCCATATAATATTAATTTTAGGCGTGTTATTCAATTGTCTTTGTATCACAATATTATTGCAAATATTATCTCCCGCCCCACCGTTGATCCTTTTAATTATTTTCGCGCCCGGAGTATAATATTATTATCGCGGAGTGTGCGGTATTGTCTTATACGTGTAAAAAAAACCGACCCGTCTGGGCTTAAAAAAACGTAAACAGAAAAAATAAACGAAAATCGACCTCAGCTGTAAAACGAATGTCATTATCATATTATTAAGTCGGCGGTTGTTGTATATTACTGCAGCACAGGAATAAAAGAAATCACACGAATTTAGAGTTGTCGTATCGCACAAGCGTTGAGGGGTAGTAGTAGTGGGGTCGGTGGTGGTTATGGAGATAATATTTCACCCGCATAATATTATTACATATTGTTGTTGTTATTATTATTATTATTATTATTATTATTATTATTATGATTATTATTATTATATGACACGCAAACCCGTATCACTGACACCGCACCAACCCCTCCGACCTGGCGCCGAAAAGTGCTGAATTTCCTCGACGCCACCTACAACTGCTATTATAGTGCTATTATAGTAGTGCCACCACATACGTATTATTATTATTATTATTACTATTATCATTGTGGATAGGGGATGTTGTTGTTGTTGTTGTTGTTGTCGTTGTGCATTTGCAGGTTTTACGTTCGGATCTGTTGCTGAGCAATTCAATAATTTATTATCATTATTTTACCAAACGAGCCCATAAAACCGTTTGGCCAGCTCAATTATACGCGACACCACGACCTATATAACATCGTATTATTACTATTATTACTATTTAATAGTTTTAGTCGGTTCTCGATACGATTTTCCGCGATTGCATGAAATGCAACTGTACGGGAATCCGACCAACGTTTCCGTAAAAATAACTGTGGCTGTCAGAGTGTTAATATATAACATGATTAGGAATACAATTATTGCGAGTATAAAATAATAATATATTAGCTATGCGGTGCCGGTTCCGGTTACGACTGCTGTTACAAATCGACTGGCCAGTGCGATCGTCTGACCGACAGAAGTAAGACACCATAATATAATAACTGCAAACGATCGACCGTGTAAAAAACACAAATAATACATACTATACCTGTCGTGAGGTACGACTAATAGACGTACTATTTACGATAAAATCTTCGATGTTCGTTTAGTAATATCTGCAGAAATCGGTTGTACGTGTTATTTTCACCGGTAGACAATATTCGATTCGGTTTAATACAAAATATTATTATGTATTTACGTATAGGTATAATACGCATACCCATGATGTCGGCAATTATACGAAACGAGAGTACGGGACCGCGACTAGGACGATGTTATTATTATCGGTGGCGTGTTTTCGTAAAGAAAAAAACCATAGGGTAAACGGTAATTTATAATTTTAATGCAATAATGCAAACACGCTATAGATATTTCTGATGTTATAAGCGAAAAACTAAACAGGCTCAGCCCTTCAAAAACCCAAGATTATTATGCGAAGCTCTAACGCACTATACATTCACAAATAAACTACAAAAATAGAGTTCTCGAAATTGTTCTACTTTTTTTTTTATTTATGAAGTTGAGTATTAAAAACTATTTCTAATCCCCAAAGGGTAGATTTACCATTTTATACAATTTAACGCGATAATTATTTTGAAAATTAAATAATTATTGGGTACTCTATATGATAGCGGCAACACGAAAATTTTATCAAAAAATCAAAGCTGCAATAATCACAGTCGCGAGCCATAAACCAATACGTTCTATACCTACACGTGTTACTTATATATGTGTAATAACCAAACATGGGCAAGTTAATGATAATTTTTAAACTTAACGTAAGTTGATGGAAAACATTTAAAAGAGTTGAGTTGTGATATATTTTTTTAACTCGGTTAAGTTAAAAGTTATACGAAAAAACTTACAATCAACAAGCGAAATTCGTCTTATTATTTCCGTCGTCGCCATACTCAGACACTCAGTCACTGCTTCACATACTGCTTTGTCAGTGTTCTAATAAAGTCATCCAGTCATCCCAACGGATTTTAAGACACAGACGTCGTGGTTGCGAGAGTGGCCCCGCCACACATGTGTTAATACTCGAAACGATCGCGAAAGTCTGTCGTAGGTTTAGAAACGTAATTTGTTTATAAATACATCGATGATCACATTGCATTACTGTTTCTACGCGTTATTTCGTGATCATTATATTATAAAAATTGTTTATAAGTGGAGTAGAGGTACGGTTTCGATGTTTTTAGATATTGATATAACATTCGTCGATAGCAGGGGTAAAAGTGGGAGGAAGTGTAGGGGTACTAGGTCCCACAATCTCTGACTGCGGTTAAAAAGCGTCGCTTTGTGGCATTATTTGAGATTTAAATTTTACATGAAATAAATTACAAATGTGATCATTATTCAGTGTTAAAACCATGAGTATTCTTTCCCAATCACTGTTTAGTGTTTATACATTACAATATACATTAGACATTATACATAAAATTATATATAAAACTCTTACAACTATAGACCAGAGACATTAACCCCCCCCCTGGAATTTTTACCCCCTTGAACCCTGTTCGATAATGTATGCAGTTTGACGAGAGTGAAAATGAATACGATTTGTAGAATTCAAGGGAAAAAGTTTTTTTCCATAATAATTTAGAATATTTAAAAGAGTTAGGGAATATTTATTGTATTGTTATTTGTTACTTTAGCTCGAATTGTAATATTTTGTTAACTGTGAGAAAAGTGTAGGTCTTTATTCTTTATGTATCATTCTTTTTTTTTTATTGATTTTTATTTTGAAGTACGTTTGCAAATTTTTTATTGAATTACATTTATTTATTGTGATTCTCTTTTTTTTAATAATAATAATTTAATTTATAATTATAATGATTTTGTTTGAAAATTGTTTTGAGTTGGGCACATTAATAATTATTGTGTATTCATAATTTTGATAAACAGACGAAACTATAGTATTACTATATCAAGTCACCGTGCTAATTTTTGTTTTGTATATTTTTATTAAAATGTTGTTTTTATCATTTGCATATTTAAGCACATATTTTATGTACATTAATTTATGTATATTATTTTTCCATATTTCGCTCGTTTTCAAATAAATACAAGGAGAATATCAGCTGTATGTTCGTATTATCGTCATCTTATATTATTTTGACTTTTTGGTGCATACAAATCCGGATCTTTTATAAATCACTAACTCGGAAACAATTCGTTTAAACTCGAAACACGCTGCACACCATGTACAAGAATAAAACAATGCGCATGCAACTTGTTATCAATATAATAATATAGCGATACCCCCCGATGGACCCCAATAAGTGATACCTCCCAATAGTGGACATTTTCTAGGGAACCAACTACAAACTTTCTACAATATAAACCCTCTGAATAGTGGACGCCTCCGAATAATGGACAACATTTCAGCGTTACCTATAAATCACAACACCGTTAAAAATGCAGTAGTCGGGACAGTTTGTAGCCATAGTTCAAGATGTCTGCGGATAAGTAAAGTAAACGTATTATTATTATATTGCGGCTGTCGTGTTTATTTTTTTATATGCAATCTCGAAAAGTAAATATTATTGTGATCCCTAAATATATCATATATTTTTTAGTATTAGATTTTTAGTTATATCTGCCAGCTATAACCAGTAACCACAACGTTAGGTACGCGATAAAGTTCACTCCTTCATCGATTATCGTAAACCAACCTTTACGACATTACACGTCCTCCTAGACCGTATAATCCACCATCCTCCATATTTGTGGTCTTTTTTTTTTTTGCAGGTTCAGAAGAACATTATTTGAAACTTTCACTGAAGGGCTTATAATAACAATATGATACAATGTATCACCTATGTGGGTATGTCCTGGGCGACATGATGGAAGGACACGCTTACACGTTTGGAATGGTTTACACAGTATAATATATAATAAATTATAATTTATATATAATACACAGGCGCCACGATAGGTATAATTAATGCCGAGTACTTAATTCATTTTTTTTTTTTACTCTATATTATACAGACTGAATTTTTCCGGAAAACTTTGCCCTCGTCTAAATGTATATTTATTAAAATGAACCAGACATGAATTTTTTTTAATTATTTTTAATCACTAGAACTCTGCAACTGTAGAAACGAGGGCGAGTATGCAAATCGAAAACACAACTATAGACAGCATAAATGAAACGAATTCATGTCCAAGGAACAAAAACGTGTGTCGATTCTACAAAATAAGAGTCTTCGCACTGTGATTATTAATGCAATAACAAACGAAATATTTTGACTGGACATTTTATTATTAAGTATAATATTTTAAGACCCATTGATTAAATATTTCAACCAGTAGGTATATAGGTAGACGTAGATTTGAACTAACCTACACGTTCCTCCGCACCTACCAACTTTTACCTGAGGTCATTCTGGTTATACTTCGCAACTGTATAATTAATTAATTAAAAAATAAAAACACAACTGACTTAATTATTTCATATTTTTTTTTTTTAGATGTGCGCAAATAGAATCATAATATACCTAACTTTAGTAACTGCCTAATTGTTCATTTCTATATACACGTTTCAGACAACTAATGATGTACAAAATATGTAGGTTTATATAGGTTTATCGTGTATTTCAATATTTGTAAATAATTATTCAAGAAGGTACACAAAGTAGATCTTCGTAAAATAATAATACGAGACCTTCCCTATTTAACGACTAACAACAGTGTGCGATCGCTGAGTTTGTATAAAATAATATTAAATGAACCCTCTAACATCCGACGACTCTTGTTCCATACCCCATAGGACATTCGACACTATGTTTTTGTGCGCGGTCGACATTTGACCTGAAGACAGACTTATCCTGCTGCTCCCCCCCCCCTCTCTCTCTTAAAAATACTCAGAAACATAGTTAGTAAGATCTGGATATTACCTATCTGTTTTGTTTATTGATATAATATATTTTACCAACATACAGGTGTTTCTTAATGTAAAAAATAATCTTAATTTGTGAAATAATAGATCAAGAAAAATATCCGTTAAATTTGTGTGTGGGCAAATATAATATTATTAGGGTTCGAGTTTATACGCCTTTAAAAATATGGAAAAATGCATAAGTTTATGAAAATAACTCAGGAATTTACCCCGGATGTATTCAGAAATTAAGATGAATTAGTGAATCGTATATTACTAGATTACCGCATGTTGTTTTAATAGGTAGGTACAATTAATGTGTCTCAGTATTTTATTTTTTTCATTATATTACTATAAGTAGGTGACCTAAATAAAAGAATAATGACCTAAAAACATAAAAAAAATGTCGACCAAAAAAAATTCGTTGTTAGCATAGTGGGTACTTGAAACACATATATCTTTGTGTATCTCGGAAAGCATAGTGTAAACAATTCTAGAAAAAAGATGCAAATGCATCTAAATCTGAGCCTTAAATATTATTATTGACTATTTGCGACTGTAATAAGTATGACCTGCAAAGTGTTCAAGTTCGGTGCATAATACTAGGGCTGCTTGTTGAAAATGATATGAAAATATGCATTGTGATGGAATTTTTTCGAAAGTACGTACACGTGAGGGTAAACAAATTGCCGGGAGGTCGAAATATGTCCGTTTACCATATATTATTGCATCATATCATCGTACACGACATCGAACAGACGTCTTGCGGAGCGCGAGCCGGGCCGTCGATTCCGGTAAAACCGATTTTTCACTTTACCCTGCGAAAGCAGGATTCGTACACCTATCGCGTTTTCGTCCCGCAACAATATTATCGGATAACATTATTGACCCTGCACGATCGCTACGGGCGTGGTGCGGTTATAGGTATATATTATACCTAGGTATAATATTGTTTTTTGTTTTTTTTTTATTTTATTTATACAATCGCGTAGAGTACTCGCGAGCGGTACATCAGTGAGGTGGCTGTAGTGGTGGTATAGTAGTGGCGGCGGCGTGGAGTGAATGAAAAAAAAATGATAATAAATAAAATATATGGAATGACAATAAATCACGACGGAATCGAATCACGAATTAAATTACGAGCGAAAATAAGAAATATAAAAAACCACGTGGAACAGTATAATATAGTAATAATATAATAATATGATTTCATTGTGATGCGTGTGTGTACGGCCGCGATTTGGACTGCGGGCTATTTCGTACACCGCTTCGGTCATCTCGATTTTAATTACTAGTTTTTCTTCCGAATAAACGTGCTCGTAAATCGTCGCCGATATGTCTTCCGCCGCCGCCCGAATATTACCCTTCGTATAACAACGCGCTGTACACGTATATCATTACGATATTATTATTTAAGACCCGCGGGGCTCACGACGTCGGTCGGTCGGCGGAGTTTCATTGAAAAACTACGAACCCGACGATCACACAATAATATTATATAGCAACTCGTATTATACATTTTGTATAATATGTTTATCAGTAATACAATTTTTACAACTCGTATATTAAAATAATAATAAAATACACTGTACATGCGTTATAATACAGTGTTGTTATTTATTATTCTGCGCGCGCGAATCTGTCAAATGTTCAACGTCGGGTGGACGGTTCGAGTTTATACAGGTATGTGAATTGTTTTTTATAATCGTAAAACATTTCGCATATTATAATGGAATCATATACACGTAACGCTAGATATTATAACATATACTACCTATTTAAATATTTATATCTTTAAAAACAAACATCACATAACACTATATGCGTGCAGGTTGACATTTTTAATCGAGCCGTTACGTGTACACGCTCGATATGAGCTCTCGTCTAACCTCACCTGCTGCAGACCTGGCAGCGATGAGTACCACGAACTCTGTCCCTCGGGCTAAAGAGGCTATATTTGGAGTGTCCTGCGATAGAAAGTATCTGCAGCCCGACTGAAAAAAAGTTGGTTCTGATAACCGAAATACTATGGCGATCACAACTACACACACATATATACATATATATATATATATATATAATACGTCACGATGAAAAACAGCTGTCGTTGGCTCGGGGACAGCTACAGTGATAATTATTGTAGTCGAGCACACGTCTTATCAATTTTGGTCGGCTGCTACCAAAGTACATTAGTTTCCGCTGTAACCATGTTCAGTACTAAAATTAATCCGGTATAATGCTCACAGGAATAATGTGCAAGTGAGAGACATGAATTCGTTCTTGTATATACGTCCTAAAAGAACACACAATACAAAACGTATGTCGACGGCGACTACGTTTTCTGTGTGCATATATTATAGACAATCTTTATATTACGTTATTTCTGAATTTTTGATAGGACTTTGTTTAAATATCTATGACCGTGCTCAGAAAATCATTTTGAAATTATTACAATGTTCGCCTTAACACGATGTACCTACGTCACTGCCCATCATTCACTAGACATTATTTAACCTTACCCGGCTTGGAAGTACGACGAGGATTTGCTCTGACCCACAGGTTAAGAAATATCGAGTGGTCTGTAGTAATAAAATGATCACCCCCATATAGCTGAATATATTATTAAATTTATTGTAATTTTCAAAAAATGTGTACGTTTACCGTTTTGGCATGATGGCTATAACGTTATAACGAGGTTATAACATTATTTCCGACATGCCTATCGTCTACGGTTAGCCGAGTGTGGGCGGAGGAATATCTGTCTGTACCAATATTATTTATTTATTTATTTAGACGGGTTGATGCCCACTAACAGTATATAGGTAATGTATATTGTTATCAAAGGCCATATTATTATTATTATTATTATTGTTATAAAGTTCAAATAATGGTTGAATAGATAAATTAATAAGCTATTTAAATATTCATTAAAAACATGTTTAATTAATCTAGTTATCTACTCATACGAGAATCGATCGATATCATATTTAATTCACCAGTTGCATACACCTATTTATAGGATCATGATGATACCACAGTTCGTAGATTGGAATTCGTAAAAAATGAATAGTTTACATAGGTAATAGGTATAGGTAATACGTTTATGACCTGAACATTTTACATTTGCAAGTAAATCTGGTCAATATAAATAATATATCCATCATTATATAAAACATGATTATTACCAATCATAAAATATAGAGTAGGTAGATCCTATCTAACAACTCTTTTCTTCTTGAGGGCATCGAAAGATTAAAGGTTTAAAAATTTTATAACAATGGTCGAATTATAGGAATGAACAGTTAACTTCGCCTTCGACTTCGACTTTCAACCTTTAAATTGATCAATAATTGTATCGAACTTACAACCACTTGTAACAATATATACTCGATTTAAGTTATGAGCGAGTCATCACTGACTTCGGACACAACCCGAGATGATGGGAACGAATCGTTTAACCATAATATTACAATCGTGAGCTCACAGGAGGGAAGAATCATAAAAAAAAACAACAAAAAGTTTAAAAATATTATCTCGATATAGTACCGTGTATAAAAAATGTGATCATTATCGTTACCCATCCGAAATGTCGACGTCGCCCGTCGTCGTCGAACATAATATAATATCATATCATATACCGTTTTAACGGAGTCCCTTTTTTAAACGGGCAGCTGTAAGTATGTATATTATTATTATAATAATATGGTATACGTTGCAGGACGTGCGACGTCGGAAAAAAACTGTTTTTTCTTTTCTTTCTGTTTATACTGCTCGCATAGGTACCTACACATATAATAGGTAAGTAGGTATACTGCAGCACGGTATGACGCGAGAACGAAATTTCATATCCAGCGACTATACCCACCTCGACAGCGACATACTTGACACATTTCGCAAGCGTGTAATATTATTATATTAAAGTATATTATGTACCTACCTATGTACCAACGGAAAGTTTCCATTTCGTTCACCTCGCCCGAGAATATCATTTACGTTATATGTACCTACTCTGTCCTGTCGCGTATGTAAAGGTACGGTCCGCGACGATTAAGTGGGTGAAGGAAATAATAATTTCACTGTGAAACACCACCCCCTCCCCCCCCCCACACACACACCACCATCGCCACCCCCTCGACGTCACTCGTGCTGCATCGAGGGGTACGTCAATACAGAATTGTTATTTTTATTATTATTGTCATCATCATCGTCATCGCACGACCGTCGTAAATAATAATAATAATAATAATATACAAACGAAACGTTTTCGCCGAAACGAACACGCTCGAAAAATACTTAAAACTAAGTGACACACGTCACGGGTCTCGCAGGCTCGAGCTTTTTTACTCATTCTTATACAACTATCGTTGTCAGTGTTCGGGCTTTCGTTTTTCTCCGGGCGATGTAATAAAGCTCATTAACTCGAAAAATGAAAATAAAATTGAAATTGTTGTACCTTTTTTTTTCATATTTTATTGGTTTAGATAATATTAATTAAAAAGAAGTAGCGGATAAGGGAGCGGAGTAGAGTAGCTGCAAAGTACGGAAGGTCGATACCCCGCAAAATGTTGATATTATACTATATCTACTCATCTAAACTTTAAATAAATAAAGGTAAGTACTTATAATTAGAGCTCAGTGCTTATTGCATTTGCAAGGCGATGTTTGATGACGGTTGTATACCTAAAATATTCTGACCAGGTAACATGTACCTACGTTTGTTTAGTGAAATGGTCAAATGAAATTCATGCCGTTTGATCGCATATTTTTGCATAACTTGCTAGATAATTTTGCCTATACAAATAATAGGTAGATATTATACTTGACAAATTTAATTATATTTCAACAACAATATTATGAGGACATAATATTATGTCTATGTGGAAACCGTTTTTTGGCATAAAAGCTGTGTAAATCATATTAATTTTTGTTAGGTTTAATATTACGTGTTTCGGACTATTTTCATTACAGATACCACAAGTCCCGAATCCTGGGCGGCCGCCTCTGTCCAGTGTAAAAGACCTATTATGGGGAAATATGAATTTTACCCGCGGGACCAGACTGTCGTTGCCCCAAGCTCAAAAAATTCACATGATATGCGTGATAAAACATGTGCGAAAATTGAAAATACGCAAATAATACTAATATACGTGACGTCGCACGAGAAAAAATATAATAATAACGCATATTATATACACACTTTGATATCATATATCATTAGACATTCCGTTTTCACGTCTGCGCGGCGGCGGCGATTCGAGTTCCGGTCGGATTTCGAGAGCCCGCAGAGACGGCGGCGTTTGCCGTCGTAATAACCGGCCCGGCTATTTCCGTCCGTTATTAAATCATCATAAATATAGTTCACACGCGACGAGGACGTCTGTGATCCGCAGAGCGGCGGCGAAGGTTCCGTCGTCTGTACAATATAATATCGCCACAGACGCGGGCGGCGGCGGCGGCGGCGGAAAGTGGGCGCATCGTCATTAACATAGGCGTTTTTATTTCGGTCGCCGCCGCCGGTCGACTTATTTTCGCTATTTTTACGCGGCCAGACGAATAAATTTAGAAGCGTCTCGGCGTGGAAAAGTCTCGGCGGCACGTACGTCGACGACCCCCCGGGACGGCCGCCCGGCTAATACGCGAGTGTGTACACACCGCGACGACGACGACGACGACAATGTTATCGTCGACGAGTTAAAAATATTGTTGTTATCTGCGGAGGGCGATCCGGACAACCCGATTTCGCGTAGTATTTTTTATGTCCGAGAATGATATTATTGTTAATATCTATAAAATATTTGATTTTTAAACCGCTTTTTCAGTTAAATTATGTACCTCTATTATTATAACTTACACCCATCATATTATATGGCGTGAAGTGGTTTTTTTTTTAGAGTTTTTATGAATTCGGTGAGAAATAAGCGAGTGGGAACCGTGGTGCTGGATTGGATCACGCAGGTGATTACAATATCGAAGTCGTTAAAAAACATGTTTGAAAAAAATTCACATTTTTCACTATTTCACCTGCTAACGTTAAAATGGTTCCAATTTTTTTTTTTATGACAACACGCATATTGATCGTTACAGCTATTAGAGCAGAGTAATTTTCAGAATACCTCTATGTACACATAAAAATTGAATTTTGGACTAGTACAGCTTATGATTTGAATACAAGTATTTAAAGTCTAGACGAGCTGAGTGGAGTGGCACTACAAATATACTAATTCAGAGACATTATGATGGGTCGATCCATCATCCATGTATAAGCTATTGAAAATTGCAATTCCAAAAAAAAAAAATAAATTCTATTTATTATTCAATATTTGAAGTTATTTTTATTAACAGTTATAACTTGCACACGAACATTTAATTTCTGCCGGAAAAATAAAAGTTCACATTATCATGATCATATAGGTATTACTATTACATAATACGGCAAACATTTTTTTCAAACATCGACTTGGACAATTAGTGTGCACACTAACCATGGTCAATCAAATAGCTGATAACTTCCGTCGTATATTATGTTAGCTACATATTTCGGAAAACGGAAGTCGAGTAAATAAGACTACGCATATTATGATTTAGTATAGGTAAACAATAAATTCAAACCACTTTCGAATCTCAACGCATGAGCATGTACCTACCGGTAGTTGACTTGACATTTTTTTGTCCGCCTGACCGACGCATATCATTCAGCCGTATACACGTATAAAATATAAGGTAATCTGTTGCGCGGGTTTTTTATTTCTCAACCGGAAATCATTTCGTGAAGTACGCGGTACCGAAAGACTCGACTGGTCTTAAAAATCGAATTTTTCTAAGTATGACACCGCGGTCAGAAAATACCCAATATAGGTATAGGCAGGTATAGCCAATATGCCATGCAACTATATGTACGTCGTATATTGTTGTGAATTTGAGTACAACTCTCCTCATAAAAGTATAATTTGTTTTTATTTATTTCGCCATTATATATACCGCATTTCGGATGCGCACAGCTCGAAAACGAAAACCGGAAAAAAACATTTAGCTTTGAAAACGTGTACACATATAGGTACTTTAAAATGTGCACTTTATTATTACATCGTGACGTAACGTCTGAATTCGGGTCCCACATCGCAATGGGTAGTAGTAATAATAATAATATGAGGCTCGTTTTATTATTATTATTTTTTTTTTTAAGAAGAAATAATAACGACGAGGCATGGCGCTACAACAATAATTAATAATATACCGTGTATACCGGAGAACAGTTAACACGTATTTCATCATTCCGACTATATCAATATCCGCTATTAAAAACTCCACCTGCCGATCGTAAATCGTGTGCAAAAAGCTCGTCGTCGATAAATTAATCGTACAGATGCAATTAATTCAATATTTTACCTATATAATATGTACTCATATTGTGCCTAGAGTATTTTAGTATATAGTGAGCCGTTATTGTTAACCCTCTGGCCTCTTGCGTCATCCTCAAGTCGTTCCGTCTTCGAGAATTCTGATTCGTCGAAAATATTTCATATTTGTACACACCATACCGTATAAGCTTTTAAACTTTGAACTTTGATTTACGCCATCAATAGCCGATATAAAAAGTCAAAAGTACACAGTGTCATTGTATAGTTAGGTGCATATAAACACTGCACATGCCGAAAACCTGTTTTATTAAAAAAATCAAAATAATATTAATAAAATGTATTTCAGTGACAATCGGTTAATAGTTTGACAGTCGCACGTGGTACCTATATATAGGTATAATTATGTAATCGTATTTTGTTTTTTGTTTTTCACTAATTAACTAAACCCTTGTCGACCACGAACGAAATGGTCTTGATGGTAAAATACGCACATAGGCTGATTTCGATTTAAAAGTCATGATACGTTATGAAACCAAAAGTGGTAGGTATACTCGTACCAGCTATATAATAAAAGTTTTTGTTGTAAATATGTTATTACGCAAAAATATTCGAAGAAATTATGCCATTAAAATATGGTTTATTATTTTATTAATAATATAAACGGCTGGGAATATCGTAATTGAAAAAAAAAAAAGAACACACGATGCTAATACGATTGCTAGCCGAACAGACTACGGTACCCACACGCACAAACGTATAATTTGCCCTCTCGGAGGTTGCATTTGATTACCGCAACGTAGGTATAATGGGGTTACGTAAACAGTCATCGCCAATATATTATTATTCTTGCGCACAGTTGGAAAATAAAATTAATATTATGTCGGTGCGTGCATATACGGAGCGAATTTCACACTGTATGTATAATTATCTGCGTAATGTAAGTACGCGCTGGTATACGTGCATAATATTATATACTTAAAACTTATTAGCAAGCCGATATATAGGTATACATTACCTAAGTAACGTGTCTATAAGTGTGTATAGGTATACGCACTGATCATATATTAAATGTGCATGGAATTCGTAGTCGAATGCGCTGTGAATTTTTTTCCCTAGGATTTTAATTTGAAAATATCCGATTTCATATAGGTACCTATATATATATATAGCCCGTCGATGAACAGCGTTCAATCCCACTGCGGTAATAAGTCGAAAACATTTCGGTTTTAAAACGTTACACTCTCAAAAGGTTGCATGCTGTGCCCATTCCATACGATTACATACAAAATAATAATATCTGAAGCACTTAGGTATATATGTACAGTGAAAGTCAAATATGCATAAAGTGGCGTAACTTCAATTGAAGTAATTTTTTGTTTTTTGGCGGCAAGCAAAATATAATTATAATATAATATATATTCTATTCTTCCCGTTGAATATAGTTAACCGATGATAAATATTATACACGCGTAAACATTGCACGGCTGCAGCCCTTGAAGTGTTGTAAAATTAGTGAAAATATATCAAGTTGTTCTATCCACATTATGATGAGCAAAACTTTAAGTGTGTGGGTACCTTTTACAACATAAATATTTTAATGACAAATAATTAGCAATTGCACACAAAACGAATGTACGGAATAATAATAATCAAACTACTCCCTGCTTCTATCTCCCTATATCTAATATATGGCAATGCTTAGGAGAATTAATTTAAAAATAAATTAAAAAAATTCGTTTTAATATTCAACGGGAAGGATTATAATATTGTATAATATATGTACAGGTTATATAATGAGCTAAAATATAGTCTGCGTAATTAGGTATCCCGGCGAAGGTGACGCGTCCCTCAGCCTTATTATCAAAGAAAATACTTAAATTTATTCTCTCATATTTAACAGTAAGCACCAGTTTTAAATGATTATAAAATTTAAACTTTGACCGATATATTATAAAAATGTGCATAATTGGTATTAAATAGACGATAGTGTTCCCTCGGACAGCTATACTAAAATGTTCAATGCGTATCCGATATAAATTAATATTATAGAATACGATTATTATAGTATGCTGTCCAACAGAAATTCAAAACCTTCTTTTACACTCATATTATACATTATTCATATCGCAGGTAAACGTGCTTATCACGTAATACTATATGGGTAACCACGAGAGAACTTAAAAAAAAAATTACCACCTTCCAATTAAAATTCCAGTCTGAGCAGCCAACAGTTAAAAAAAAACTAATATTATATTATAATAACTTTATACCTACGAGAACGAGTGGAATTCTTGTAAGCGGCGGGAAAATGTATAATTTTATCTGTGCGAGTCAGGCTTTCGCGGTTTCTACCTTTACCTACTTATAAATTATTTTATTTATCTATACATTAGCGGAGAGAATAATTGTATAATTTGTAAACTATATACATAACACGCGTATCTGCAGACAAACTTAGACGGTGTATGTTGATTTCTGCAAGTTGCAATAGGTACCAAGTTTCTTATTTTCATGTGGACGACAATAGCACGTGAGCGGATTAATAATTATACGCTGTTGTAAAACATTACACAATTTTCGTTAACATTTGAGTTTTATAAAATCAATGAAAAACCGCTCTTATAAAGGAACGGGAAATAGGTATTGCAGGTAAAAAGGTCGATTAAAAATTCAAAATACCGCAATTAATTCGCTCTTCAGTCTTTCCTGATAATTGCATAGGTAACTGCACGACCAGATTTATAATATATAATGTATCAAAATATTTGTATTCATATTGGCCACCAAACTGTTTGTAATTTGTTTAAATGCATATTGCTGCTGCTGCAGTTTTGAGTATTTGCACATTTACCCTTTGTTAAGGTTATCGTTAAAATAAATAATAATCAACAAAAACTGTTTATTTAAAAATATTGTGTAAACAAATTAGATCTTGAAATAGTTATCAAACAATATATTAAGTACAAATTAATACAAAATAACAAATATAAAACATGGCATTCATCTAAAATCTATGTGTTTAAACAACTCAGAATGTGCAGCGAATATAGTGGTATATAAGAGTGTATCTTTGTGACTATTGTGTATTATGACTTTATGAAATTAAGTTTAAATTGTTATATTATATAGCAGGTAAACCTATATAGTATGTTAAATCAAATTCTAAATTGCACGTCAGCGGTCTTTATTTTTGTCTCATAAAATATTCAGACTTCAGAGTAACTATATTATGCTAGATACCTATTATATAATTGTTTTTTGATTTAAATTTTCTTTTTTTCATATTAAAATATAAAATGTCGCAAGAAAATAAATTTTATTAAATTTTAAAACCATTATTAATATCAACAATGATCAATCTTTTTGCCCGGATCTCGGTTAATTATATAGAAGATTTGAAAATGTAAAGTCGCTGGATACACGACTGTATATAATAAATAATAATAAACTATAATGTAGTATAATGTCTTTATTTCGTCCGTACAGTTAATATCATAATATAATGTTATAATTGATTATTCAAGACCGACGAAATTTTTTCTGCTCTTAATAATCATATACATCATAATATTACCCACGTGATACTAGAAAATAAATAAGACATAATAATATAATATATCGTGCAGTGCAATAGGATGCGCGGCGAAGTTGTACTCGTAGATATCGTACTATTATTACGTGTAGTATATAATATAAATAATATAATATAATTTGTTCTCATATATTTTTTTATCGCGTTTTCTGTTTTTTTTTTTTCGTCGGCTCATTATAAGGAAATAATACGTCAAGACAATCCGAGATTACGACAAAACCATGTAATATAATTAGAAATATAAATGGTGCGTTGACAATAAATTGTTATTCTCACGGAACGCAATGGTTTTTTTTCTCCTCTCCCATATTACGCATATAATATTACTATATATATATATATATATATATTATAGTGTTCTCATCGTCTCGCGGCTTCTTAATAGCCGACTTCTATTATAGACGCGTAGTTTCTGTCGCTGTTGGAGAGTATGTATATTCTGGTTTATCTTGTTCCGCACTGAATCTCTCGTGCGGCTCACAGCCTCTTCATACACTTCTCGTACACTATTACTTCCATACGCCATTACGTCCGACATTACCATTTTTATTGTCATTGTCGTTACACAGTATAGGTATAGTATATATATAGGCGTAAACATATAAATATAATTATACCGTATACCTATGACCTATACCTATATGCGTACCAGCTCTATATTTGTATACACTTATTTCCAACAGACGGGTTTAATTTTTTATAAAAAAACTTCCATTTTCCTCCAAACATTTTTTTTTTACCAAAATCACGTCCGTTTTCCTTTAAATGTTAAAATATTTAACCGACATTCTTACAAAGAATCACCAAATATAATTAAGTGGCTGGACATTGTGAAACAAATTCAAACAGATATCAATGTGTAAAATATTAGAATCATTCATAATAATCCAAAAATCCACAGGACAATCCTTAAGTATAGTACAAACAATTTGGAAACATATATGGTCTTGAAGTATGTTTAAAAATTCCAAAAAATCAGATTTCGAATAACTGTATATAGTTGAAGTAAAAAAAAGCGAATTGCAACATGCTTGGTGAATCGCCCTGTATACAACAGACATCCCTTATAATAATAGTATTACAAGACATAAATAATAATGTTTTATCATATTTTATCGCCACGTAATGTAATTATTCCAAAAGTCGGACGACCAAGCGAAAACGGGCCCAACATTGTACGCGGGGCTTAATGCGCGTTCCACACAGAATGCGTACTACATGATAATAATATATTATAATATAACATAATAATATTATAATATTATTATTATCATACACATGCGGGCTCCAGTGTAGCTGCAGATGTGTGTTTTTTAAGACCTCTATTTTATTGTTACCGATGGCCTCGTAAAACTATACCGCTGCAGCGGGCGGGCGTTTTCGCCAGCGGATTCCGAGATCTTCGTTTTATCCGCCGCGGACACACTATATACGCAATATATCGTTGTTGTGTTCTGGCGGAAGCAATTATTGTTGTCACCATAAAAACCGGACCCAAATGATTTCGTTTCTGTTTCCAGCGGACGTTTTATGATTTTCGCCCGAAATTCGTGCGGACGTCAGTCCCCGTCGGCGTGTACCTATACACATATATAATCTTTGGGCGTACACGGACCGCTGCTGCACCTAAAACTGCCGATTTATGTATCGGCGGTCGTCGTTAAAAACCCAAGACCATACCGTGTGACCGTAATATAACGATATTGTATGTGTAGGATCCTCTGATGCCGGAACGAGAATAATATGGCCGAGTTTGCAGTGATATAAAAACGCTCGTGATGACCATTCTGCGATATATATATACATATTATATATGGAGACGATCATCTATGTGCGCCGTTGTTATTTCTGTCGAACGTACACAGCTTCGCATATAAAACACCCAATAATATGTTTATAGTGATGTGACAAACTTTTTTTTAATCTCGACGAACCCGAGCAGAGCATTAGGTTAAACGACGTTTCCGATTATTTATAAAAAAAATGTTTAAAAATCATACCAGTAATCCAAAATATCAAATAATTGAACAATATAAAATGCGTTGAAAATCGTATCGTTCGTTCAACGTTTAAAATATATTATACTTGATTACCAAACTGATTTAGGATATTTGGTCTGCAATTTTAATAGTAAAAATATGTTTAGGTCGTTAACATCCGGATCCAATGATGTAATTGCAGTTATGAGGGGGCTAATTTCTAAACCGGAGGTGCTAAGCTCACCCGAACCACCCCCTGCATTGAACGCCTAAGTGGAAACACGCCCATATATAAGGTGTGTATGGGTATGTATGCAATTAGTTGGCAAACGCCACTGCATATACATATATATCGCGCCAAACGTGTTAATATTGTAATAATTATTGTTATTCTTCATATCATTATTATTATTATTATTACGGCGGCATTGTTCCGCATTGCGAGAATAATACAGTCGCGTATATATTATATTATTATTATTGTTATACATTCCTAAGGTGGCAGCGGCGCTAGGATTTTCGTTCTACTCCGATTTCGAGTGGAAAACGTATTTTCCCGAGTGAGAAGCCCGAGAAAAACAACATTCCTCTCGCGTGTACCTATATATATATATATATATATATATAGGCTCGGCCGTGCATAATTTAACGACCGATAGTAAGAACGAGGTAGCGTAATATGCGAACAACGACGGCACAATTAGTATGCGACGGCGTGAGATTTTAATTACCGGGTTTTGTACGTATACAGCGCTCGTAACAAGACAGTAAACGCGTGTAGAGTACCCACACCCACTCGCCCCACGTGCACACCCACCCATGTATTGGATTAGCCGCGGTATATATGGCTCGGCAAAACGCAGCAGTGCTGAGGCCGGGGACTTGTACACATATATTATTATAGTATAGGTAGGTACCGATATATATGTGTACAGTTTTTTCATATATATTATATTATATTCGCCTCTAGAACAAGACCCTTGCGGAACAATAATAATAATTATGCGAGTGATCTATAAAATATACAGTAGAAATCGTTTACAGTGGCACTATACCTGTACGGAGGCAGAACTATGGGGTATTTTCTTACGCCCGGGGAAAACATTAAATCTACGCCCCTCTATAGACCCTCGCAGAAACAGCCGACTACTAACCTAACCTAACCCCGCGAGCCCGGGGACGGCAAACCTTTTTCGGGTCACGTGCTAAAGTACGTTGTAATCAAAGTTTAAAAAAAAAATTCACGTGCCAGTAATATTATAAATTCCTAGAACGGCGACGCATAAAAAACAATTTTTCCGGATGATCGCGGAGGATTTAAAATAATGTACGGACACGATGTATAGTACATGCTTTATTATCTCCTTTTCAACTGACGACTGGCCCCTTCCCCCACCCACTCACTGCACATCATATATTGTAATGTGATTTTTTTTTAAAATTATTATCATTAGATTATGATATTTGTTAAATATGCGGGGTTTGACTGTAAAATTAAATGCCGTTAAATATGGCCAATGTGCCAACTTCGGTGCCATAGGTTCGACACCAATTCCATTGCTATAATATGATATTAATACACTGCCTTCACTGTCGTCTGTTATAAGACATTTGAACTTTGAAGGGCCGCACGCCACGTGACTTATATAAGTGTGTTTTTTTTCTTAGAATATTTTGGGTTCGAGAACAGATTCCGGCACCCCCACCCCTTAAATCGACCACTAAAAACACCATTTGTAGTGACATATTGGCCTAATGACCTATAGCCTAATGACCTAAGCCTAAACGTTCCGAAAAAACTTCCGTGTTTATTATATTTTAATTTTTATCGGTTGTCATATGACGTCTTTTCCCCCCACGGATACGGATGTTTCTAATGGTGTTTATTCGGGGTGAACTTACTCAAATATGTTATCTATATATAATGACCACATAATCAATATTCGGGGCTTATATAATTATCGATGGTTTACGACAAGAATACATTTCAACATAAGAGCAAAATGTTAAACAACTATAGTGTGGAATTATAAGGCTAATGTAAATACAAGTTCGAAAACAAACTTTGAAATATTAGACGTCATAAGACGCAAAA
Source organism: Myzus persicae (assembly GCF_001856785.1). Lineage (NCBI taxonomy): Eukaryota > Metazoa > Arthropoda > Insecta > Hemiptera > Aphididae > Myzus > Myzus persicae. The sequence continues at coordinate 50,144 of NW_019101991.1, read as the reverse complement.
AAAAATATTGTTACAAAAAAAAACAGATTTTTTTTAGTAGGTATGTAATTATAAATTCTAAAACAATTATTCACATAAAGTATGAATAATTAGTTTTGCAATAAAAAAATTATACTTAAAAAAAAAATATGTTGTTATGACGATCTCCAGTTATTATGTACTATTTTTCCCGGTCCCTTGTACCTCATTATACATTTTTTCTATTCTTTATTTCATTGCAGTATTACATTGGGTGATGTACCTGTTTAATGTTGTAATTTTAATATTTGTTATTAATGACGTATTAATGGATATTCGAGTACAATATAAAAATGAGAATCATATTTTTCAATTTATACCCAGAAATTAGTTTAGAAAATTGTCAATATATGAATATAGATGTTTTTGCATGTCACAAGATACTGACCAAAAACTAATAAATTATAACCGCTGATAATATACCACGCACTAACCTAACACATTGCAATTAATTGTTCAGTTGTCTGTCGACTATCGTAATTTTTTATAGGCAACCGTGTACTTAATATGGTATATAATAATTATTATTTTCATTAATTAATAAATGCCAAAGAAAAAACAATCTTTGAATTTTCGTAAAATAAGTTTAATGTTATGTATAGGTAGCTACTTTTTTTTATTTAAAGGTTTAGAAGAAAAAAACGAAGAAAGAGATGACAATGGAGATTTAGATGAAGAAAGTTATTACTAACCAACTTTTTCCAAATATCTTTTATATTCCATGTGTAAAACATCATCATAATCTATCAATTTTTTTATTTAAAATAAAGAACATTGAATGAATTTTTTTATAGCATACTATTATATTTAAGTGCATTACGGCATAAGCGGTTACATATTTTGAGACAACTATATTGTTATTGTTATCTCATATATTATTTAAGTCTCTCCGCACAGTTACACCTCTAGTTTAATCAAGATTTTATTTTATTTTTAATACTATTTTATTTATTCTGTATATTATTTTTTAACAGTTAATGAATCATTATTATAATTTATAATATAGTATATTCCTTATTTACCGCCAAGATTGACAACGTTTATTATTACTTTGGCTCAACGTTTTTTTTTATATATTTTCACATAGAATTGAATTATACTTCACTTAAAATGTATTTGTTTCACAGTTTTTTTTTTTTTAGTTTTATTGAACATTTATTTGGTCTTTTTTAGATTTCTTAAGAATTAGTTTTACGATGCAGTGTTTATTCTATTTACGTCCGCGATCGTCATTTCGGGTATAGAATGAAAAATCCGATCACCTTGTTGCCGGCAGCAAATCGGATGTAGAGAGGTCATTTTTTTTTATTTGCTCGCATTGTCACATATACAATTTACGTATAAGAAAAGATGGGTAGAAAAAACGCTCCAATTCACGACACACTCGTTTTTATTTAAATCAATTTGCGTCTCTCCGTTTTCACTTATTTAAATAACCATCAATGCTGGGGACTCGAAACTCTCACCAGTTATTTTTTAATATAATCAATATAAACATAGGATTTAAATTTGAGTTTTGCGAGTATTTTGAAGAATTCGAAGCATTGCAATAATACATGTTCTTCCTGTATACCGTATGACGTAAAGTAATAAATGTTTCATTTTAAACTGTATATTCGAGTTATCGAGGTTCCACTGTAATATGTTTTGGAATTTTTGTCCAATACTTGTTGTATATAATACAGAAAGCGTTTTTAGTGCATTAAATGTGTACACGTTATAATGGCAGAGTGTTTTATTTTATATTTATTTCTGTGATTCATCCACGAAAATCGCATAACATTAAATCGTATCAACAGAATAAAAAGTTTCAAACGATGGAGCGTTACAATATTATTATTAATATTATGAGTGTACATGCTGCAGTGTGTAGAGATAGGAACGATAGTTGTAAAACGCTCGAGAGACCGACCTAAAATATTATTGTTATTTATTATTGATATATCAGTATATCACCCGTTTTAATAATATTATAAACGGTTGTAAAACAAACAATACGCGGATCGGATTTACAGATCAAAAGTATAGATTTCGATAGTTATTAACAGTATACAAAATCGTGTTCGCCCAGAGGTACAAACGCAATGAAAAAAACGCAAACGTTTCAATATTGTACGCGTGTTCGTTATTATAATCATCACGATCATTATTAAGAGGTAAGGTGTACACCGATATATTATTAAATCGACTTCAAACATCAAAACCGCTAAAGTTTTGTCCGATGTCGGCATGCCTATAGGCGGACGTTTGGACAAATTTTAGGGGGAGGGGCTGGATGAATCTGCAAGCATGCAATCAAATGGCCAATCGAACTCAAGCAACTCCTATCAGTATTTTGAATACAATAGTAATTGTTCGATCTCATTACAATTTATTAGGTACCTACCTATATTGAAATAAATATAATAAAACACAAATGAATTCCATGTTTTATATCCACCCTCTAATTATATTCAAACATAAACAAATACCTATAACATGAACTTTGAGACTGATCGTGAGCTGAACATAAAACTATATAAATTCCGTAACTAATACCATAAAATAGAATGGAATTTATAAAAATGTTTAAATAATAATAAATTAATTGAATTAGACCCGTTAATCACCCCCTCGTCCGATTGCTGCCGATGACGATGCGGTATCCAAATATCTCATATTATGCTCTTGTGTGGTAACACCGAGGTTTAAACCTCTCTCGGTCTGCCAGGCGCTATATATTGCATATGTGTATAGAACAGATGGTTTACTGATGTGCGTATATTATTATACAGGGTGAATCACCAAGAACACTTACCCAATTGTTTTCCTTTAATAATACATTTATTCGAATTCTGATATTTTGATATGTATTACATTTTCAATTATTCAGATCATTTTTCAATGGAGATTATAACGAGCGACGATACAAAGTAAATTTTTCTTATGATGAGAACAGACTACTCTCTTTTCTATTGAACAATTATTTCGATGACCACATACATTTTAATTTGGACGAGTATATAGTTTTATATACATCAAACTTAAAATACTTAGGAGTTATTATAATAATCTATGATGTGCTTGGTTTAGAAATATGAGTGCTATGATGATTTAAACATTATAGTAAATTATATTAGTTTGTTAAGATTGTGTGTAACTTGTAAACATTGTCCGACTATAGTAAGTATGTCTAGTAAATATTACATAATATATTTTGTACATGATGAGAAAACCATAATGAAGGAATATTTATCATTAGTAAGTACATACAAAAAGTTCATTAACTCATAAACTGACTTTTCGTTTTTTGGTTTGGATAAGCCAAAATGTTTGTAAATAATCGGATTAATAATTACAACAAAAAAGAGGAGTGGTTTACAAAAAGTTGTTAAAAACTAAAAGTATTTGAAAAAATATATAATCTCTAATAAAGTACTTAAAAATTCCAAGAAACAGAATTTTAACAAATTCGTTGTTAAGGGATAGAGGCGGGTGGAGGGGTGTGTGAATATGCTTGGTGAATCCTTTTGTAAACATTCAACCCACCCGCATTATTTGGACGTATATCGTACATACGATGAAAAGTATATTATGATAATATTGTATAAACATCGAAAACAAATATGAAATAGTCATCAAAGGTTCTTTTGTTACCTTTCGTCGGAGAAAAAAAAAACAAAAACTATAAATACACGACATCATCACGATTTACCTTCGTTGTTATTTAAATTATACGTATATATTATATGGTTTGTGACTTTGTGTGTGTGTGTGTGTGTGTGTGTGTGTGTGTGCATGTGTGTGTGTGTTATACATTTTGAGTGTGTATGAAAACCATATACACATCATACATGGCTTAGATATTCAAAGTCGTGAAACGCTTGTGATAAACATTATATATTTTAAACCCTGGGAAAACATCTCTATAAAATAAAAAATAATGAACGTTTTTGTTCGGATGAAATATTAAATCATAAAAGGACCAACACGCGCATGTCTCGTTTGAGATGTATAATTTGACTATGGGCGCACACTGAACATATATTATTAAAAATTCTACAAGCTAACTGCACGCGCATAACGCACTACGTATGTATAGGTACCCGTGTAGGACATACGTCCATCACCGTCTGTTCGTCCTTGCCAGGTTCCGTATGATAAACAAACATTGGTTATTTTTTGTACATACAAGGAAATCCGTCGGATCGACTACCCATGGTTAATTGTATGGCATTATAATTTTCATAACGAAAATCAAAGAATCTCATGCCCATAATGCACTCAGTTCAGACATTTTTGGAAAACATTTACGGTAATTTATAACGATACATGCGCGCGTATATTCTTAATTCGGGTACCAAGTATGCAGCGAATGGGGCGATGGTTCTCCGTCTGAATCAAGGGTGGCCAAAATTGTTTCGATGTACATCTACTGGGGTTATATTTTTCTTACGAGTAGCCATAAAAATATAGACAACTATAACAAATTGTTGACATCGGTCATATCGGACATTTTTTAGAGGGTAATTATAATACATAATCCAACAAAGAGAGATCGACTTTGAAACCGTACGCAATAGACCGTTCGGCCGCCCCGGGTCTGTATTATTATCATAAACTCAGTATCGTTAAACAGAAAATAAAATCGAATTGACTGACGAAGTTATAAAATAATAAATGTTGGTTTTGAAAATAATTTTGAACTGTACACAAGAGAGGTTTGTGAACGTTTGATTAATTTCAAATATTTTTTTATTGATATAAATCACGAGAACAAATATACAAAAATTAAACGATATCAATTTGTGTGTTAAAAAAATAATAAAATAGCAAATATAATGTTTTTTTTTTTGTAGGGAGTAGAATACATTTTCAAAAATTGAATACCAAAATGTTAGACAATTTTAAAAAATCACAAATAAAGGTAATTTGTTAATTAAATGGAGTGTGCAGAAGAGGTGGGGAGAATCGGTAAAATAATACGATAATGAACTAAGAAGTACCCCTTACATCGGGGATGCAAAAAAGAAAATTTATCTAGGCAGTTTAGGGTTGAGAAATCGGTATTTGGGTGAGAAGGCAGGGTCGGGGCTCTGTTTACCAAGACACGAAATGGGGTAGAAGCGTTTCCTAACGATTTAGTCCAATAAATAGTTTATACAATTACCCAGGTTAGGCCGATTAAAATACTCAATAGGAAGGTACACGAAAGATGAATTTCAAATTGAACTGATTGGTTTTGTGCTTTAAGAGTTTAATATTAGAAGTTCCACAACAGTTTGATCTGGCCGGTAGAATAAAAAATAAATATAAGTTTCTCTATATCTATATTATACATTCAATACATACGCGTTTGAAATTTGTTCACATTACTTTATGTCTAAATGTTTTATTAGGTACACATATTATTTTAACTCATAATTATTCACAATACTGATTAGACATTAACGACGTGTATTAAATGTATTCGGCCCAAACACTGCACTAGGTACAGGTATAATAATATAACGTAGCCGATGCAGGTATCAAATATTACCGTAATATTTTATTATCCGTAGCGATATTTACGATCAAATAGGGTTAATTAAATTCAACCTCGTGTGATATAATTATATGTAGGTCATTTAGTTACAAAATCAAATTACCCATAATATATTGAAGAGAAAGATAATTAACAGAACTGTGAAAAAGGCAGACAAAAACATAGTAATGTCTGAACTCCGGCACATTATTGTGACTTATGATGGATGTGAAAAATGCTGAGTTGTTTGAGACAAAAGCGAAGATAATATTATTATAAGCTACATAGGTAGAGTAAATCCGGCAAATCTGGCACCGGAGGACAAAGATGGAGAGGTGCTAAGCTGGAATGGAAAGAAAAAAACTAACGAAGAATTAGCTGCACCGTCAGATTGATAGGCAATTCGATGGAAATGATTAAAAGGAACCGGTGTAAAATTATCGGACGCTCCAAAGTGTGGTGATGGCAAACGTTACGTATCGCAGATAAATTGTATTGTTTATTCCACGACTAGACTCAAAATAGAATGTACTCGTTCTACGTGTTCAGTTCAGTGAAACAGGGCGGATTTGTTTTCCCGTTTTCCGCTTCTCCTATGATATATTATTTAGAATTCGGATGTATAATTAAAAGAAAATTGATGTGTATCACGCATCATATTACATTAATCGATAGGTTTTTTTAAAAAAAAAGTCATTAAAACCCAAAACCGATCATTATCGTCGTGGTCATGATTAAATTGTGTATGGTATAATCTAGGCTTCTTTTTTACTCTTACAGTTTAAACTATTTTTGGTGAGCATGCGTACGGGACGTTAAGTCATATTATTTTTATAATATTATACGTACGGATTTATGTGTCGAGACAAATTACGAAATTAGTAATTACATCGTTATCGCATACACCTTTATGCATTATAGTAACGCCCCTGTATATGTGTGGTCTCGGCTGGTGATGAGCTCGGTTAGGAGGACGGCTGCCGGCCGGCGCTTAATTGTAAATCGACTTTAAGGACGATGATGAGCCTAGACCATTAAATAATGTTATCATCGCCGTCGTTGATCCCAAATTAAAAGCGCCTAATACAGACATTATTATTACGTAATTCTCTTTTTCAGTTGTAAATGGCATTTTTTCGTAACGGAAATTATTATTTAAGCATCCTTTATAGCGTTTTCCCAATGTGTGGTCGACGTCGTGGCGTAAAAAATATATATATAACAACAAAATATGATCACTAATACAGGAGACAGCGTTGAATTATTTTAAAAACTATTGAAAATATTGTAGTCTGACATTCATACACCACCTATAATATAGTTAAAACAGACAAAATACGAGTCTTGCAGTGGCGAAACAAACTTGTTTTTTTTCAAATGCAAACAAATCAACAATGCTGTAAAATGTTATGGAGAATATGTTCTTTGTGATAACTGTAATGCTGGTGTATTTAAATCAAATTTTAAATAAATATTTTCTGATTAATCAAAAACATGCATATTACAAAACAAAGGTTAATAGTCATTATAAATGGGTTAGGTGACAAACATATAAAATAAGTTTAATATATTTAAATATTGTAAACAATTTGTTGATAGATGATTTTTATTGGGTACCCGATTGTTATCAAATTTCCAAATTTTCTTATTCCCCGTAAAATAGTCGATAGGTACCTATTAAGTCGTACTGAAAGAAACTACTCGCTAGCATTTCGATGAGATGCATCAACATTATCAAAAGTCATCCATTCGAGGGTCAATGGTTATTTACAGGAATAAAGGATGATCCGCGCAGGATATTATATTATATTATGTTATACAGAAGAATGTTGTATTATGCTTCTCGAGTTGACTATACACAATTTCAAAAATCAGAATTTTATTATAATAACATTACATTCATTATTCTGAGAAAAAATCGGGATGATCGTACACGGCGAAACACCACTGCCAGACGGTAAATAATAAAACACGCGTGCAGACTGAGTCATAGCCGCACTGTTATCGCGAGCAAGTGCTATATTGTTAATTAATGAAAATGAATTTGTTCGCATCGAAATCCGGATATATATATATATTAGTAATCAGTCGGCGGGCAAAACTAGCGTATTGCGGCGGCGGCGGTACAATCGCGTTGTCCAATTACACGAGGTTTCTAAAGTGCACTATAGCGAGATGAAAAACGTAATAACATCAAATGCATTTATAATGCATTTTCTTGGTCGCTAATCCGCGATTGAAGAACAGCAGCGGCTAGTGTAGAAGACATGCAATGGCCTCGGCGAGACAAATAATATCGTCCGGCGTTTATTTGTATTATTTTCGAAACGGATTCGATTCTTTTATAGTTTTATATAATTGATTACCGACGTACGATGGCTACCTGCGGATCCGGGAGGGTAGTTTTCAATTTCCGACATTTTATTCTTCTACCCCGATCGTTATTGAAAAGCGGCTATCCTCATCGTCGTCGTCGTCAAGTCCATCGGCCGTCTATAATTTAGCGCATAGGTACTTATACCTATATGCCCACCCGCTACACGATTCCACCCCGCACCCTCTCGTGCTTACGTAATATCTATAATTATTTAACCCCATCTCCCGAATTCCGTGGTGGTGCCCGTAATACACAAAATAAACAGTGCGTGTTTGTTCACACCGAACGTGTACGGAGCGGATCCGACGCACATAATATAACTATTCAGCCGTGTCCCATTAAACACCGTCTAGTCGATATTATTGTTATTATTATTATTATTATTATTATTATTGGTTATATTGTTATGCTGTGTAATGTGTGTTATTAATCGCCATGACACACGGTGTACGCGCCGCACCATCAACGATTCCCGCGTTTTCGGGTCACGTTGTTATAATAATATAATATGGGCCGGAAAATGAAATAATAATAATAATAATAATAATAATAATATGATTAAACACGTATATAAAAACGGTTGCCTTTCCTTCCGTCCGCGGCGAGAACCCGAATGAAACTCGTGTTAAATCTCAAGTGTATATTATATTATGTGTATATAAAACGTTTTTTCGTACGCGGCTGAATCAATCGTAATATCGTTGTTGTGTTTTCGAAACATATCGTAATAATAGTTATTACGACACGTGTTGATGTTACTGCAGTTGTATAATATATCATAAAATGAATTAAAATCGTGCTAACAAACATACGAGTTTACTCGAAATCGTCAAACTGAAAGCTGTACGATCGTCAATCATATAAAGCTCTGCTGCAGTATCTTTGTATCTATAGAATGATTCGCACCAAGTATGCATGCTCACCAACATTTTTTTTTTCATCGGTAGGAAATGTATTAAAATTTTTTTTTTTTTTTTAAATATAGTATACTTAAAGACCATATTAAAACCTTATTAATTACCTATTTTCAAATGCTGTAGGGATACTAACACTTTTTTTGTAATGAGAATCACGCCTTTTTCCTCTGTAGGTAATTATAAATAACGATTTTTTTGAAAATGAAAAGAAATCAATACAAGAAGTTTTAATCAATACAGGACACTCTGTGTAGAAACGGTACAAAAAAATAAATTATTGAAAGATGTGACGGTCCTTAAGTATACGAGTAATTAACAATTCCGAAGTATGAGGATTCGAGTAAATTCATTATTTAAGAACAAAATAGGGGTGAGTATATGCTCTTTGACTCACCCTGTACATAACGTAGGTACTTATACCTCTATGTATTTATATTAAAATCGTCCTAGCAGAACACTATTATGTGCACCCACCAACCTACCTACTTATTAATTTCGGCCGAGCAATTTCGTTTTCGCGTGATAACAGACGATCACTATTAAAATTTATAATATTATAATATAAAAAGTTGCAAAAAGTATTTATTAACAATTGGAAATATAATTACCTCTTTATACACGCGCGTATATGGCCGGATATTAATTTGTTCGCGTAAACTACTCAGAGCCGCTGTGAGATTTGCCAGCACGCTCACCCTCCATTCTATTTATTTTAATAATGCGTTTATTCAAATTCTGATTTCAGCTCGATTTTTAAGTTTCCCCGTATACCGTATTTTCGAATACCTACTTACTCAGAAATTGTGTGCCATTTGAAGCGCAGTTTCATCGTGTGGCGAACCAACCAAAGTATTATTATTATTATTATTATTTTTTTTTTTTTAATTAAAATGTCCCTTATTTTTATATCATAAATGTATTATCGTCAAGTGGATGACGTGAACATTCGAAAATATCGTATACTCAAAAATCACAAAATTTAAATAAAAGCGTGGTTAAAAAAATAATTCAACGCAGTTTTAAATAAATGTTTACACTGTATGCTATAATTGATTACCTACATGGTTTCGTCCTAATCGTCCTAATCGAGGATCGTGTACTACGAGTATGGTTATGAGTATGAGATATTATAATGTTCGCGTCCGCCAGTGGATTATGATTATTCTCGGTCGGCCGTCGAAAGTACTATATGCACGCGTTTTCATTAAAAAAACAAACCATCCCTGTTGACCTGTTTTTGTTATTGACACGAAAAAAATGAAGAAAAATATAAACACCGAGGTTATAGATTCTCCAGTTTACGTCACGGCTAGACACATAATATTATAATGTAATAGCAATGTACACATAACATTGATCATTGCCTAGGTAATAGGTGTTGCGGAGAATCGACGATTGTACGATATATCTATCAGAGCAGCGTAATTCTGCAGCTATTGGCACGGATTAGAATGAACTCTGGCGAAGGTGGTGCGAGGCGGTGGAGGTTGGGATTAAGATAGGTCACGACAATACGATAAGAATACATTATCGTTATTATTTTCGATTGTTGCTCATCAAGCTACGCCTTGTTATTGACATTGTGCCGACGCTCCTGCTGCAGTTCCTCGGACGGCACAAAAGAATTCGTTATTAGGTAGGTATGGGTGTGCGCGTTCAGAAAATGTACATAGACCATTATTCTTATTCTTCGACGGGCAGCTTATAATAATAACGATATGCGTATACCGCACAGCGGTCTGTTCTAAACAGTAAACACTCATTATCGCTTGAAAAGTGTTAACGATTTTGAAAATAATAATACATATTTTTCTTTTTACGTGATTTTAAGTCGCTGCGACATTTCTTTGAAAAACCACCATCATTTATTATAATTTTCATGTATTATTATTATTATTATTATTATACAGTAGGTAAGTACCTGCTTATGTAATAATAATATAATATATTACTATTTATTCGCTATTTAACTGCGTATTATTTACGTCTTGTCGTTCCATTATTATTGATTTTAGTATTTTACTATTAATGGTAGGTACCTAGGTACTACTGTTATTATAACAGTATACTGTAATGATTTAAATATATATATATTTTTTATAATTTCAAATACAAACGCAATGGCAATATAATAATTATATTAACCTAACCTAACCTAAACTGTTATTATAAAGTTTGACTGATTCGTATAATAGTAGACCACAATATGCCATATACACATTTATTAGTTTTGCCAGCCCCCCATCCCTCCACGCGAAATAAAACTATGGAACGCCCCCTGCAGTAGAGCATAATATATTATTTATCATGTACATGGTTATTTATAACTAGACGTAGGTATAATGATGATAAGCATTCATAAACATAATATTATATTAATGCACTTTAACATGGGCTTGTATATCCTAAATAATATTTTGTGGAATTGTACCCGCCATGCACGATGACGTAAACAACTCGGCTTATTAATATTCACATTATTTCGTAGGTATATAAATGACCGTTTAGAAAACCATTAAAGCCCTGTTTTTAATTCAAAAATACGAGTTTGTTTTCCGTAAAAAAAATGTAATTCGGGGACAGAGGTCATTATTCTCAAATTAAGCCCTATAAAAAAAAATAAAAAATAAATCGTGTTGAAGAATAAGGACTACTGCGTCGGCGAGGTAGCTGTATACATTTTATATAATAATATATATTATCTGCTGTATCGGTATAGTCAACGTGGTTTTTTTACAAACAATTACGACACAATATTTATCCGCAGTGCGACGGCATTAGTATAAAATACACTATAATATCATATTATATACCTATAGGTACTCCATACGATATTGAGTTATGTTATTATAATCCTACAAAAGTCAAAACGATACCTATATATATATACCATTATTGCTGTAGCTTTATGAAAAACAATTCAGCGACCTACTAACTAGAAAATAATATATTACATAATATTGATCGTATACGAGATGATGTCGGCAGCGCGTCTGCAGTACGTGCACTACCTGCACAGACGAATGTTACGTATATATTTTTATCGATAGTACAAAAATGATAAATTTAAAAAATACATCCGAACTTAACAATCGGTGTGATAAAAGTCCTAATATAATATTTTATGAAACCGTCGACTCGCGACTACTGTCACGCTCGGTCATCAAAGATAATTTATTATTATAACGACGACGCTGCAGGTTGTCGATAATAATTATAGATCCAACCATGATTAATGATAATTATACATCTTGAATATATATAGATACTTGTTGAATATTATATATTATTTGAGTATTAACTATTAACACTTGACTCTAGCTTTCAAGAGTTTGGTTTTTAATAAGGAGGTAATCATACTATCATAGTACCTATCATTTATTTGAGAACATTTGTAGCAATAGTATAATATAATATTACGCTCGAACAAGCATTAAACAATATAATTGATTTATTACGATAACGTTAATATAGATAGTAACTGTCAAACTGCTCACCTTAACATAAACCAAAAAGTTTAAATTGCAATCGATTCGAATACATTCCATAGAATTTATAAATATTAATTTTAAATAACATACAATATTTGATTATTTCAAATTTAAATCATTGAAACCGTTTATTGTTTTAAAAGAATAACTTATCTATATATAATTCTTTATTAATTATTAGTTTTGAAAAAAATTATCTTTTTATAATATTATTTTTAAATATTGTTGCTGTATATAAAATGTATTGTTATAACAAAAACAATTAACTTTAGGTATTACAAATACAAAATATTCTACTAAACGTCGATTGATATATTATTTGCTTCGTGATATGTAACAGCTTCTGCATTGTGTGCGTCAATTGCCTCAACAATAAACTTCAACTGAATTTGAGATTAAACAAATGTAAGATGTCGATCAAAATATTAAAAATACTCAACAATTAAAGGAAAAAAAACTTGAAATTTTTTCGAAAATGTTACATTTTTATACAATTTTTAATAGCATAATACTATTTTCAAATGCAATTAAATTTGAAAAAAATCCAATACTTAAAAAAAAACTATTCCACATATTATATACCTACATATTTTATAATTAACTAAATGATTTTAAGCGTAGTATTAAAAATCTTTTCGATATGTAAGTTAGAAATGTTTCAAAAGTTATCAAGTGAAACTTTTCAAATTTCATGAAAAATGAAACTTGAAAACTCAAGGCTACTGGAATAAATAGTTTTGATGCTTTTTACTATCAAAAATAACATTTCAAAGACTATGCATTGATCGAAATTGATTAATAATTGTGGACGTGAAAGCAATGCATTCAGGACTGAGTAGATCAAAACTGAACACTTGACCGCAGACTATAATCTATTAAATAGTCATAGACCAACTTTCCAATCGGTTTTTTTAAATAATTTTATTAAATGAATAATATATGATAGCAACGTGTAATAATTCTATGAATAATTGTTATCTGTTCAATTGTTGGTTTTTGTTATTATTTCTAAATTTTGGTTGGTTACACACTCAGAAAAGGTTCAATTCGAAAATGAATAAACCACGAAGAAAATAATGAATATGTACTCCACTTTGAATAAAATAAATTTATATTATCAATTTATTATGACCTAAATTAATTTCAGATGAACGCACGCGCATTCATACGTGCATGCTCTACTGTTTATCATTTTTTAATAATTATTGTTTGGCAACCATAATGATATAATATACCTGATAAAACGAATCGTTAAAAGCTGCAGGTAGTAGTACGCGCAGCGTAAACAATAATAATACCATCGCGGCTACACGTCGTAAAAAGCAATAACCGGAAGCAGCAGGTATGGGTGTCGGACATCGCGGAAAGAAAGTTTTGTGAAAACGTCGAGGGAAAAGTGTCCGGAGCAAGCGGACGGAGACATCACGTGCAATTTCACTTAACATTATTATTTTCATTTCGCAGGACAGCAATGTGGAGGCAGGCGCCTCTTAATCGAAACACCGCATCGACGTGCGAACGGGGCGTTGACAATAATCACGTTACGACCAACATGCAATAATAATAATAATGATAATAATAATAATAACGTGTACATATTATACGTCCTCCTATATTGATAATAATATTAAAATGCACGTCCACTGCAAATGAAACGAATGTAACGTGTACGCACATTATGATACCCATTAATATAGTATTATTATTTTGTGTTACCGTCCGGGGAAACGGGTCTCGGGAGTTGTATTCCAGTCGACTCCTCCCGCGGACGCGTGCAGCCGCAGCAGTGATCTCAGACTACACGCGACGCTCGCGCGACACACACCGACCGGGCGGCCGACACCATCGCGGCGGCGTCGGCGCCTCATAACCAGTTTGACGTAGGTACGAACATTATTATAATATTACATTTACCGTACGCATTATTATTATTATTATTATTATGTTTAATATTATATTGTATACATTATAGTGCAGCTGGTGCGCAGAGGTCGACTTTGTCTTTTCGTGTTTAATTTTTTTACTTCCAACAACTCTCGGAAAACGGGTTCGACAGCGTCGCCGTCGCATAAAACCCATCGTTTGTGATTATCATACGAGTATGTACATAATAATAATATTATTCGTCGTCGTCTTCGTCCAAGTCGTCGTCTCCGCCGGCTTGTAACCGCAATAATAATAATAATAATAATGGTGATAATGATGATGTAGGTAAACACGCGCAAAGTCGTCTGTCGCGCTGTAATTGTAATCGATAGTGATATTTTTCTTAATATTATTGTTATGTACTCACATTTCAACCGTCCGTAGTTAAAATAATACCGTAGCGTATTTATTATATATACGTGGGGAACGAACAAGTCACAGGTTGGAAAAAACTGAAAAGTTTCAAGATACGACTTAAAATATAATATATTTTACCTCAAAGTACGTCATTTAACGTTTTCGAAAAGATATTGGATATTATTGTATCAAAGATAAAAGGTGCATTTTATTTAAACATGTAGTTTATTTAGGGAGTAAAATATTGCTAAAGTTTAAAATACCTCAACATTATAATAATAAATTATATTTAACTTTGAAGGTACATAATATATTATTTAGGTACTTATTATACGTAATATTAATACGCATTCTATTACTATAATATATATTACGTATAGGGACGAATGACCATAACAATATTTGCCTGAAGTACTGGTTGTAAAAAGAATGATCTATACCTATAAAGGCCTACCCACATCATTATTAGTATTCAATAATAAAATGGTATCTTTTTGTAAAAAAATTGAAAAATCATTTGTGCGTCAAATAATACACACAGCAAAGTGCGCAGTGTCTTTTTTAAACTTGTTTCACGATATTAACTTAGTGATTGGCCAATCAGCTAAGTGGAAAAAACACGAGACAAATAATTAAAAAGAAACGTATTTGAATAAATTATTAATTGGTTTTAGTTAGTTTCCGATAAAAATAATGTCTTCGCATTCGAATCCGCACAATATCTTACACTGATGAAGGTAATATAAAAATCACATGATATTACAATAAATAGGTTACCTACACCAAATAAATAAAAGTCCCTAAATATACATTTGATAGGAAGTATCGATACACAATTAACAGTAAATAAATGTCCAACGATACAAGTTACAAGATTCGATATTGATGTATCCAATAAGATACGTATCTTGTATGGATACTGTCCATTAGCACGGGCGACAGACGACTTTATAATATTATAATAATAACATTATGCTCAGCCTCAGTGGATGGCTTCAGTCGCTATTATTATTATTATTTTTATACACAGTGTCGTTGTCAACTCTGTTAAATTCCGTATGCATTGCGATTTAAAATAAAAGGACTGCCAACAAACATTACGTCATTATACATACAGAAACGGGTATAATATACTCAGCGGCGCCGTCGAATAAATAAATTCACTTTGCCATTTGTGTGTGTGAGTGTGTGTGTGTGTGTGAGTGTGTGTGTGTGTGTGTGTGTGTGTGTGTGTGTGTGTATAGACTTACAAGCGACAAACGACGTTTTCTCACGCTTCCAATTTTTACCCTTTTTATAAATATATATATGTCTCACTCGGTAAGCGAATCAATTTTTTTTCATCCGTTAAACCTGCACCATTCCTATATATACGCACAAACTACACTCTTATTTGCCGAACTCCGCGCTTATATATCTATATAATACCTCTAAATTATACAAGTTTGAAATTCTTATTTCCGAGTCTTTGATACACAAGTAAAAAATTATTGTACCTTAATACAGATACCAATATCATTGTATTATTATATTTATAATAAATATCCCCCCTTCAAAAACGATATATGATGCCACGGGTACTATAAGTTGGTTATGAATTATTCCAAAACCGCGATTACAGTACAAAAAAACTAATCGGAACAATAAATTTCGCCACGTAAATGTATACATCCTAATACGTATTTTTATTTTTATGACATTGCGTACTCAAAATAAATTTCATAAAACGAAACATTTGTGAGTGGTTCTATATCGGAAAGATCTACAATATTATTTATTCAACGAAAAATTTTCTAACTATACATTACTAATATTATAAGAGTTCCATCGTACTATATTCTCGATTCTAACGCAATTGCATTGCACAGTGATATATGCTTGTCTTAATTATTGTTATTATTATTTCTAAATTAAAATAAACTATTAAACGATATTAATATTCAAAAGAATCAAGAAGTTGCAGATTGACGTGAAGCGTCGAGAGGGACCGTCCATACAAAAATCATAACTCTCCACCCCACTGAAGGAAACGCATAAACAACTGAGTCTGACATTGTGTAGGTAGGTACACATTTAATAGCAAACATTTATACAGGGTGATTATTCTTTAAAAGTTAAATACTGCTCGGTGTCTCGAAAATATGAATGTTTTGAAAATATTTTTTAAAACTGCATAATAGAGGTCATTATTAAACAAGTTTTAAATTTTTTTTTTTTATAAATAACAACATAAATTTTTCTTATGAATAATATTTTTCGGGCTACAATTTTAATACGAACTTAGAATGAGTAACTATAGTAAATAAATACTTACAACGTCTAACTAGTCAAATACCCGAAAATTAAATTTTTTTTTAAATGTGGTTTTGTAATGACCTCAAGAAAAATATATTTTCAAAAACGTCAATACTTTCAGAGAAAATTATTGTTTACCTTAAAAATAATCACCTTGTGTACGTAAATATATGTGTATTACCATAATATGTACCTACTCGTTTAGAATAAAACACAATAACAATATTATTATTGTATCAATACACATGAATGAGATATGCCATCGATTCCCGTAGGGGTTTGCACCGCAGCCGCCGAGAAACCTACAGCTGCAGCAAGTCTGTAATTTTCTCACTATCAAACACACAATAATATACAGTCATACAGAACCTCCCACTTGTAACTTTGCCATGTGTAATCATCGACGGGAGGTATATAATTCCGAAAATTCTATCGGTCTTGACAGCCCACTTTTATTAATGACGGATGGATTTATCTATATGTATACGCGTGTACGAGTGAATGAGATATAAATTAGGTCGTTGTGTCTACTTACACGCGCGCAGGGAAAATAATATCAATAATAAAAAATATATAATACACGAGAGTCAAATACACACGAAATATTATATATTATTATTATTATTATTACGATATACCTAACATATATTATATAGATACTGATTTCGATCGGCGAGATCACGCACCTGTTATGTTATAATGTTTTTGTATACGCATACATCCTATATAGCAATACAGTGTGTTTCGCCGAACATGCACACCCCATTTTTATCCGATTTGTAATAATTAATTTATTACAATTATTAGGTATTCTGATCTTGTAATTTTTAAGAATATTCTTTAAGGACCATCCAATTCTTATAATATTGTTAATAATATGCAATCTATAGGCATAGTGCCTCAAGAGAGACCTGTGGGCTATGACGATACAAATTACTTTGTTGTTCAAATGTAAATATATTCCATTAATACAAAATCGATTTTTAGAGAGATAAATTATTTCAATATGTTAATGACGAGGATAATCCTTTGATTGTGTGACAAATCCAAGTATTTGCAAATACGTCTTCGATGAGTGCACCTATATACTTATAGATGCTAAAATATCAGAATTTGAACAAGTTCGTTATTTGACTATAGGTGAGCATGTTAGGTTAATCACCACCCTGTATATATTATACTCGCCACGACGTCAAAACACTGATGTTTTACAATCCCATAAAATATACAGTATGACAACAATGGTAAATATTATTGTCTGGACTCTCGAGTGGGAATGTTTAAAAACTGTCGGACCTCGGACGACGCGCGTGACGAAATAATATATCGAGAGCCGTCATAAATAATAATAATATAATACCTATATAATATTATAAGTTGATAATATCGTATATTATCGTATGATACATAATATAGGTATAATATATAGTCACCCGTCTAAAATATTTTATGAGAATTCTATATCAACTCGATTGATCTGTCCGACTTATACTGCGGTACTTTACATGCCTATTACATTATTATACGTCATAAATAATATTAATAATTGAATAATATGATCGTGAAAATGTCATTATCATAACACGCCACCTCTGAGTCGGCGGTAGAATACGACGGGCCTCATAATAATAATAACAATAATAATATATACATAATATTACGATACAGTAATAAAAATATTGACTACAACCAATTAATATTGGTCCCATAAAGATCGACGAACGAATTATATGTATTATTGGTTCCCATTATGATTTAAAAAACCGTATCATAAAACTCTGGTCTAATACTTTTGTTCATATAATATGTCTAATACTTTTTATATGAAGTATGCACAGCATTTCATGAATGCCTATAAGTAGGTAACAATAAGTGACGAGGTTTTCAACTATATCCATTCACCAAAAACAGATGATTTATCGTACCTCAAATTGTAAAATAAAATAATATATTCAAAAACGGATGTGTCATTTTCTATAAATTATATTCCATATTAGCTCTGAAATCTAGCAGTATATAGGCTGCATAATCAAGTTAAAGTATATAAGTTTTCTATATTACGTATAACAATGTTCTGTATATATTATTAAAATTATTACACGACGATTATATTATTTTGGTATTTGATGTTATGTAATACATTTTGAACCACTGCATTTAAAATAAAATACATATATACATATACATAAATTTCCTACATCAAATCCCTGGAAAAAATTCAATAAAACAATAAAATTGAAAATTTGGCGTTCGACCACAATTTATCATCATATAATTTTCATATTATGCTGAAACTATCAAAACTATCGACAACGTGACGATAGGCCTAACTGAGGAAATTTTTCTAGGGGTGCTGTCACTAGAATTGTATCAGCAGTACAGACTCTAATAATTGATATTTTAAACTAAAATAATATGATTAATAACTGTGGTTCTAAGCCCACCCAACTCCACCCCCCCCCTAATTTCACTCATGAACCTGAATAGTGCGCGGGTCATAATATCGTATAATTATAGCTATTATATACAATAGTAGTATAATGAACAGTCGGGGTCGCGATAATATTAAAAATAAATAAATATTGGAATACGTGAAAAGCTGCAGCACTCACCTCTGCTTCCGGTTTGCCACCTTCAGATATGCACTCCAGTTCGATCGGCGAGTTTTCCGTTATGTAGATCTTGTCACCCTGCGTGATTCGCGGACGGTTGGGCGGCACCAGGACGGTCAGCGTCGCTTTCCTGGACCTGATGGCAGGTTCGTCGCGCTTTCCCGTGCCCACCTGGCACTGGTACACGCCGTCGTCGTCCAGAGTCACGGGATTCAGTTTCAAGTTGTATTCGCCTGGTGTGACGATCAAAACAATAAACACGATAATCATATAACAACAACAAAGACAACAGGAGAAACAATAATATAATAACATTGATAAGCAATAACAACGATAAGGCTGGCCAACACGAGCAATATAAATGTGAGGTATAGACGTATTTATAATATAGTGTATATACCGCTTATGGCATATAATAATTATTATTATATTGTAGGTAATTTGCTGTATTTAGACTCATTTTAAATAGTTACTCGTTTGTATTACTTTATCTAGACAACAATAATTATTCAGGGAACATCATAATATTATAGTAGGCACTTTTGAAACGAAATTTCAGGAATGTTGTATTACTTTTAAATAAACACGTATCGAGAGAAATCCACAGACAAATCATGTTAAAACTCATTGCAATCGGTTAAACCACAAATTCGTCAAATTTGAGTTGTATAATTTTAAAATTAACAGTTCTTAAAAGTCTTGACGTTTACACCGAATTCGAGTGATTTACTACCGACATTGACAGATTATTCAATTTCGAATAATTTTAGGAATTTTAGGATTTGATGACTTATTGAAATATCTAAAATATAGTTCATTTGGGATTTTTAGAAAAATCAATTTAATTTAAGGTTAAATTTACCTATAAACTAGCATTTTAATAAAACGTAATAATATAGTCAGTACTTTGAAATGCAATTTGAGGTATTTTGTACTACCTTATAAATAAACAAGTATAGAGAAAACCCCACAGAAAAATGAATGTTAAAATCAGTTAATAATTATTAATTACAAATTTCTTCGAATTATTCAAGTTTTGTAATTTTAATATCAGTAGTTCTTAAAAGTCTTGATATATAGGTACACCGAATTCAGGTGATTTACTACTGGCATTTATCATTATTGATGGGTTATTCAATTTCGAATAATTACAGGAATTTTGGATTTTGATATTTTATTAAGATATCTAAAATAGTTCGAATGAGATTTTTAGAACGGCCAATTTAATTTAAGATTAAAATATGTAGGTACCTGTAAATAATGAATTAAATAATTTCAAAAATGTAAAAGCTCAAAACTTTCGACTGTCCAAATGTAATTTTCATCACTTATTGAATTAAAATGGTATATTTTAATTCTGATAAAAAAATTGATTTTATCTACCATATTATCTTATTGTCTAGATAAAAATGAGATTAACTTTTTAATAATATATGACGTTATCCAGATTATAAAAGTAAAAATATGTATTTATCTTTATCCGGATGTTATAGCTAAACGAAATTTTAGTCGTCTATATGCTCAACGCTGAATTAATAATAATAATAATAATAATGTGGAGTAGCGGTCGTCGTCGGGTGGCAGGCACGTCGGATCGAACCGGTCGGCGACCGCGATACATAACCACGACGCGGGTTGTGGTCGAGGAGTGCACACACTACATATACATAACAATATGTACATATATACATAACGTTATTACGACGTACGCGGGGAAAGAAGTCGAACACCTGTTGCTGCTGCTGTGCAAGTCGTCTACACATCACGGGCACGCAGCGACGACGACGACGACCTGTGTACCTATACTATATATACCTACGCACACGTCCGATGAGTAAAAAACTGGATTTGTCCGCGTAAATAGCAGGTTGGCACACACACAAATTATATTATATTATATATATGTGTGTATACGTATAAGCTGCAGCAGCATCGACGACGGTTAGGCGTAAAAACGAGATTATCGACGATTTTCAAGTGCCGAGAAATATTAGACTGCGCGCGGTAATTATTATGACGACGGTAATAATAATAAATAGGTCTTTGGCATTCGAACGGGATCAGTCGCCGCCGCCGCCGCGCCGGTGGAGGGAAAAACGCGCATCGGTATGAAGAGTTCGGTGTACACAATACGTCATGTATAATAATAATAACAATAATACGATGGTTCCGACGGATGAAACTATAATATTATAATATAGTGCAACAAGAAAAACGCCCATTGACGTGTCTACTCGTATAATATAGGCACTCAGTTGTAGTTGCTGTTGTGTGTTATTATTATTCGATCGGCTTCGTATAATAATACAATTTATAAGAATGCGATGATCGATATAATATTTTTGTTTAGTCGGTGATCGGGTACATTTTTAAGTAATATAATTGTTTTTTGTCATATTTTATTATATTAGTCGTGTGTGTTTATTGTATTTTTAAATTTGTATAGTGTTTGTACATATTCGCCGCTGTCACTGAGCGTTACGGTTTTTTTTTGGGAGGGGAGAGTAATATGAAATGCTAAAAATAATTAATTATTGGTTTAGAGAGCGATTCTAATCACCCCACGGTTGATCTCACGACTCCCAAGTAAAATCACCCGTGTATCACCTTCATGTCATATTATGCAAAAATAGATAAAGATCAAGATTGCTATTGAAAATTACAAGCTATATGAAACTATAGTATGTATTTAATATTATTTTTTTTTAAATAGTATCGAACAGTATCTAAACTATAATAAAAAATATTCTTAAAAAAAAAAAATGATGTTTTATCATCGATTTATGTCTTGCTGTTAATTTTATCATTGTCCATCGCTACTGATGCCCTGATATATCAAGTCAATAAAACACTCTCATTTTCCTTAAATATTAAAATAACTTAAAATAAACCTGTCATTATCACGTCAGGCCATCTTGGTCGATTTAAAATAATACAGTTCACATCTTAGTCTACACTGGTTGGTCGGTGTACATACGGATTTTGAGTGATTAAAAAATATTTGAGTAATATATTATTGATTTAATGGAGGTAATTGGAATGAGAACGTGAGGAAAAAAACGCATTATAAAATTGAATCGATTTAATTAACGTTTAATAATAATTATTATTGTTTATGGACACGAAAACGGGTAATAAATGAACATTAAAAATGCTTTAAATTTCGGTAAATAATGGTATAATATATTTATGACGATCGGGTTATAAATAGGTGTCTATAAAAAAAAAAAATAAATAAATTACTTGATTCCATTTACATAATAATTTTGATGTTCATAAAATGTCGGATGATCCTACTGCACAATGGGTTAAACTAATTCGAGTCGTACCTATGAACCAACGTACTTTTTATAGTTATTTTTTCATTCTGCAATCTCTATAAATGTTAATTTTTATTTTATAACATTGAATATTCACTCTAGAATTGCACGTACCTAATGTAATAACAGTATTCGACCATTAAAATATGTGCATACAACAGAAATAATATAATATAATAATATCATTTGAAAACTCAAGGTCTGTTGTAGATTGTTGAGTGGTAGAAGTATAGATAGCGGCAAACCCAGGATTAAGGGGTCGGGGGCACGATCCCGGGGCCCATTGATTTTATGCGCCAATCTCTTTTTACAAAATGTTTTTTTAACTTACACATTCGAAAAGCAATTTCAAAAATAAAATAAAATATGTTAACCTCTTATCAAGAAAAGTTATAAATTTACAACAAATTGGTGTTTGTTAAAAAGTTAAAACAGTTAAAATAAAGTTTCTAAATAAGTGAAAATGGGAGTTATGTAGACAATGTAGTTCAATACAATAAGCGCATGGTATTACCTTGTAATTATTAAATTATATTCAATAACCAATACCATTAACATACCTATTCAATATTAATTTATATTTGGGTGTTTTTGACCCATTCCGCTGCGAGGTAACAACATTAGATATTATGTTATACATCATTTATACTGTCTGGCGCTAACAAATACAACTTGTTACTACGGTGCTCGTAGCGACTATATTATGACGTAATAGCTTTGTTTAAATAATTTATAAATACGTATAATAAAGCATTAAATAATTATTATTTCGCTAGTCTTATTAGTTAAAATAAATGACACCCATACAATATTATGTATACAACCTTTAAAAATAACTTGTACAGTGAGAAGGGTTGAAAGTAGCACATCACAAAGTGTCTGGGATTCCGGTGCCCAACGGATCTTAAACAGCCTTTAGTAGTAGTAATAATAATACTTTTAAGAACTTTTGTAAATTATTTTTAAGAACTTTTGTAAATTATTATTCATAGGTAGTATATATACCGTAGGTACTTATAGAAATTACCGGTAAAAAAAAGCGTTTTCATGTAATATAACAGTTACAGGTCACGTTTAGTATTATAAAACTTATTATCCCCTTAAATTTTAAAACTAACTAGGCTTATTTATTTATTTTCTTATTAAAATGAATATTACAACCCAGAGTACATAATTTTATTTATTATAATATGTAATTTTTTTCTTCGAACATTGCACCACTTATATCTATATACTGGAGCCAGTTTTAATTAAAACGTTTCCACATGAATTAATTTTCGAGTAAACGAGATTTAGCAATTATTATACGCGTAGATACCTACCTGCTGCACAATATCATTATATAAATATAACACTTACAAACTGAGTAATATAATGTTTTAGATCTTTATAAACCTCTGAAATCAGAGTTGTACATTATTTATTGTACCTGCCTACAATAAACGCTTGTCGTAAAATAAATTGTGAAATGTTTTAGATTGTCATAAATTAATAAAACAATAATAATAATAATAATAATAATGAATGGTGGGTTATCTAATCGATTTGTGTGTGAAATGCGTGTTTAAAAATGTATTGATGAGAATAATATTATGATATTATTATCATCAAAATGTAATTAATCAAAACTATTTATCATACGATAGGTATAATTATACAATTGTCGACTGTCGTATTGAACGGTGAATGGCAAAATGTACACAAAAATGTTATAATAATATAATAAACTTTTAAAATGCATTTTTTAAATTTTTTTATCTAGTAATCGTACGATCAGTAAAGGAATACTTTTTACAATTAGTACAAGACGCGATGTTGTGGAAATATAAGAAATATTAGAAGAAAAAAAATCAAATTTGCCTAAACTTCAGACATAGGGCTAACTTCATGAAATGTAAAAGTGAGGATTAGTCAACTAGTAGATCACAACATCCACGACATCCACGCATTCGTTTTAGTCTTTTTAAATTTGATGTATACAATTTATCTGAACATTTTCGAATATCATAGGCGCATGGTCAATACTGCTGTACAATATAAGACGTTTATAGTGCATATTTATAATTTATCGAGTTTGATGTTATATAATGAAAATGTATTTTATAACCATAGATTTTCGAGAGAGTGATCTTCAGACAGAAAACAGTTATTTAACGCAGCGCATATATTAATGCAAGCGTACGACTATCCGCAGTGTAAAATATGAAATGGAATATTAATCGGTGCAGACGATAATAATAATTTAAAACCCGATTGACTTGTTTGTAATAATTTGTACATTATACACCAGATACCTACATTAGAATGCGCGGGTATGTTAGTTTTGAAACTTGACGTTATAATAATAATATTATAACTAAAATCACAACGGACGGATTAAAAGAAAACTCGTGTTTAATAATAATAGTAATAATAATATATATAATAGTATTATTATTATTATTATTATTATTATTATTATGTCAAACCCACGCTGGTCGTCAAACAAACTTATGTACAACACCGGTGCAGCAAAAATCACTGTCTAGAGACCTGAGGTAGGCACAAACCGATTGGTTCTGCAGGTCCAAAGACCACATTTTTGATACGCGAGATCAATACTACATTATTATTATTGTGTTTGGAGGTGCACAGCCGAATCGTAACGCAATTACTGCGGACATAATAATAATAAATAATAATAACATATCAATGAAAACAAAACATTATGTACGGCTGTCTGTCGATACATAGTTTTATAGAAATGTATATTATGATATTATATTATATATAGACGCTTAAAGATGTCATTGAAAAAAATCTTTATGGGAAACGGACGGCGGGTGGCGCGTCGTCGTGGCGGCGGCGAATGGTATGTTTTTTTTTCGTCTCGGTCATCGGTTTCTTCTGCATTATATTATTATATAGTACACGATAATAATTCAATAATATAACATGATAGTATAATGTCGTTTGATAGAAATGAATTGTAAAGATGTATGGTGATTTTAGACTGTCAGTATTATAGGAGGCTGGATGCATTGAAAAAAAAATAAAAACCTCCATTAATAATATTATCACTGCAACCTGTTGTAGATGCGTCTGGAGCAGATAATCGTAGTTCCGAATTGGTTCAATCGAGTTTTTCATTTTTACAAATGAAAATTATATCAGTAATATAAGTTATATATTCACGAAGGAACCACTCAAATTAAATGTCTGCGTGACTAATATTAATTACAACGTAACAATAATATCGTAATAATAGTTGATATAACTTTTAACGAAGAATCGGTTTTTGACTATCTTCAAGACGGTATAATATTATTAAATTATTTTTTATTTGTTATTTCGATCATTCTGTTTACAATCTGTGTATATATATATATATATATATATATGTATATAGTACAATATGTATACACAAGTAATGACATTATTATCGTAATAAAAAATAAACAGTGTCCTATATGGCCATACATTCGTGCAAGAGGGTAGGAGAGATGTTCCTGTTTATGTCCATATGACTGCTAAGTTACTAAAAACAACGAAATATTTAAGTATGTAACTGGAAAAAAATTATGGAAGTACCAAAATTTGACATCTCTATAGTTTTGTCAAGTCTCCTATGATCAAAAGTTCAAGTGTTATATTTGTCCACATAAAAGTATAAATTATTAAATTGTATTTATTTTATTGTACACGTTAGTTTAGTGCATTCAAATTTTTTAAAATTGATCAGTATAGCATTATGCTGTTTGTAAGTAGGCTCTAAAGCTTATGTCATAATTTACTCGGTGGGAACCAATTCGGATGTCGATTTTTTTTAGGTATGGGAACCAATTTGGATGTCGCTGTGCGGATAAAACCAGTTTTATTCTTGTTTGTAGGTATATATTCAAGTTGGTATTCAACTAGGTTTGTATAGTACATATAACCGTGGTTTAGAACTTTGAGATGTTTAGTACAGTCAGTCAAGTGTTTAAGATCTTAAGACATAGTTTACTAAATTTTTAAAATGGTTAATAGTTATATATTTTTTATTGTTATTATGGTGGTAATATATTTAATTTTCAAGTTTTTCAACAATAATTTAACGATATTTCCAGCGCAAAACGTTATGCGTAGATCTCGTCTTAAATGAATTCACAATATTGAAATCGTTATTTTTAATTCCAATGAAAACGTTAACCTGGCGTTAAAGTAAAGAATGTATCTCTACGCGTTACGGATACTGGGAACGTCATCGTATCACCGTCGGCAACAATACTCGCAGGATAAATAAGAGTTCGAAACGGCTTGGGAATTTTTTATTTACTAGATTGAGCTACTTTTTCCCTGTTATTAACCAGCGATTATATATGCGTCATCTTTATAAGCACATGTATACATATATATATTAAACGGTTGTATAATTGCACGGGGTGAGGGGCACCGATTATGCATTATTATTAAAATATTATTATCATCGAAAGGAGAACAATAATTACAGGTACATAGAGGCAAGCGGCGCGCGGTCGTCGATGCTGCGCGCAACAGAGCGAAATGCATTTGAATAAAATAAACAACAGGTGTATTGTAACGGAAATATTCTAGGACAATCAAGTGCGTAACAACAATTATTATAATAATTATAAATAAAATAATTAACAACAATATATTGTATTATACATTAAATGAACCCTTTACTTACTCCGAAGACACGCACCACTGAGAGTGTATTGTTATAGTAATAATAATATATAATATTATTATGATGACCTGCAGCTTTTGTATGCGTTCCGAATGAATACATTAACTTGGATTTGCCTACGTCGAAATTTGCAATCCTATCGTTCGGGGTAAAATCGATTATAAATGTTGTTTCTGCCACATAACATAGGTTATATACCTACCTGGATATATTTGCTTATTATTATTATTATTTTAACGGCTGTATGACGTAGTGATAATTGTTTTCATCTCATCATCGGACATTGCTCACACGATGAGTAGGTGAAAATATTTTAATGATTTTGAATTTAAAAAAAAAACTGTTGAAAACAGTTATTATAGGTATTAATATAACATTTACGAAATATAAATTTTTAAGCAAATCATTCAATTATTATTAATAAAATATTTTATCGGAGTTTTTAAATATTATTACAGTGGGAAAACGGATGTTTATGTAAAGAAAACAATATACAATTTTTTTATATACATTTATTAACCGTTAACATAAACAAATATAATATTATAAAGACAAAATTCTATACGAGGTTCTTATAATATTTATTTAGGCAAAATAGTTATTGCCGCACTTTTTATCTATTTTCGTATAGCTAAGAGGATGTCAGCGCACTGTTTTGTTTTTTCTCTTTGGTCCATGCTCAACATTGACAAAACGCATTCACGCAGAATCTTTTTTTTTTTTTATGTTCGTGTTTTTGAGTAGTTTTTAATTCTTAGAGTAAGATTACACATTACAAAAATGATGGAGAACAATATTTTTGAGGATATGATGGCATAATATGGTTTATCTAAAATATATTGTCTCAAAACAATTTGAACAACATTTAATATTACAAAAAAATTGAAATTTTGTATATTATCTAATGAAAAGTCAAATAATAATGAAGTATAAAACCAAAGTGCAAAACCCTCAAAATTATCCTCTATAGTTTTTGTAAATAGGTAGTCTTTACTCACAGATTAATTAAAAATCATAAAAAAACAAAACGATTTTAGGTGAAAGTGTTTTATATATGTTCTGCGTGGGAGAAAAAACAAATATTGCGCTGACATCCTCTTAATATTATAATAATATGTTTATTCGTTGAGTATACCTACACTGTGCCAACATTCTAGGATATTATATTGTTAAAAAAACTCGTAGATTTCACTCTTTAAAAGTATGAATTTAATGTGTTATCTTCATTAATTTATAATTTTATACAATCCGATTTCCTACTGAATAAATAGCATACAATAATAATAATAATAATAATAATTATTCGAACAATCCTAACAATCATTGAAAAATATTAAATTAAAACTTCCTGGCTGTATAATATCTAATATAATAATAATATATAGTTTAATAGCTTATAAATTGAGTTAATGATGTCTTTGCAACTCCATGCTCTCCAATCATCGAGTAGGCACCCATTTGTATATTAATATATGCAAAGGTGGGCATAACTAGTTTTAAAGTTTTTGTATAAAAACTTTTTAAGTTAAATAGTTAGTCCATATTAAATTGAACTTGTTAAAAAAATCTGCTGTAAAAAACTTAGATTATCTAGTTAGGTAATTTGAAAAATAATACACTCTATTTCAATTATAAAACCATATTTAACATGACATAGTATGGTTATATGATATGATACCTATGCATCTACTACAACTTTAATCAGCATAGGTTTTAAATACAAAACAACAAATAAATATTCTTTGATTTAATTATTTAGTTTACATAAATATGTAACTAACGAAGCCTCTACAGACTATGTTCAAAAGAAGGAATATTGTAAGATGAATTTTTAACAAAATATTGAATTATTATTTAAAATAAATTGATAGTTACACTATCACTCATTTGAGTGAATAAAATGGTAAAAAATAACTAACTTCTTTTTAACCGAGTTAAGCTTTTATATTTTTCTTCACATGAACTTTAAGCTTGCAGAGTTATATCGTCTGTTAGCCTTTATCGACTTATAGCCTAACGTTGACTTAACTCAACAAAAGTCACTAGCTCGCCCACCTTTGAACGTACTATTTGTTATTTAATATAAAATAGATTCAATGTGAAAAGATATATGTATATATATATATAATATATTAGTTTATTCATTATAACAGCGTATAATATATACCTAGATATTGTAATAAAAACAAAGTTCGAACGATTTAAAATTTAAATATTATTAATATCCTCGAAACGGCATTGCTACATATACTATATTTAACTATACCGTGTAAAACTATATATTTAACTACTAAAATATCATGATATTACGGTGCATGTACTACGACTACCACTACGGGTCTACTTAAATTGTATACATAACGTCATATGATGTGTGCGTGTATATAATATTATAAATCATAATGAAGAATAATAATATAGGTATAAACGCACAGAGTTCGTTTTGTAGCAAGTAACAACGCAGCAGTATTTTATATTTTAATAAAAATATACAAAGTATATAATTAATATGATGTAAAACTATACTTATCGGATGACGATGAGCTACTGGCTACTGCAGTGTGTTGTGGCCCGCGTAACGTCAAATGCATTATTCAACACTGCACCCGCAAGTGCAGTTTGCAATTGCACTTTATGCGAGTACTAATGCACTATAGGTAATGATACTATAATAATATACTTTGCCTAATAAAAATATACAATTGAACGTCACACGGGTCGTGCAGCGTAAAATGGGCTGAGGCCAGTGGCATAATCATGCTTTTCGACGGGTGCCGATAAGTCCGTGATTTTGCCTGTATCATGGTATAATAATAATATTATTATGGTGAGGTATTTACGCGAGCAATTATATAGGATTTCCTGTGCCAACGATATGTTCGTAATATTATATACAGTCGAAATCCGTACAAAAGCGATCGCGTCACACTCCGATCCGGTGTGCATCATAACAATGTAAACTTTGTATTGTGTGCATATATGTTATATACTAAATATAATAATATCATAGAAGATCACAGCATTATGACTACATAATAATAATAAAAATAAATAATAATATAATATTATTGTACATAAGAAAGTTCAACCTATACGACATATTATGCGCAATAGTCGGATATAACTTATATGAGGAATAGGCGGGGCGGTTTCAAATTTTGGAAACATTTGGGAAAACAATGTTTTTCTAAATCGTTTTTACTGTGACCTACATACCGATAACTACGGTTTACCAAGCAATCTCATTTTTTTTCGAATTCTGAATTTTTGGAATAATTCTTATTAAGTAGTATGCTTAAGGCCTTAAGGTCCATATTTTTATACTATAAAGCAGTGCTACCATATCCTCCGAACATATTATCTTCAGTACCTACACAAAGTTTAATAATATTGAAAAGCTACTCGTTCGAATCGCAATGAAGGTACATCAATATTTTTAAAAAAAGTTGTCTGCTTAAGTTGCTTAACCAGTTAGGTACATGTAAAAATGAGTACCTATTTACTCTAGATGGTATTACAACAGGACACTTCCCCTAA
This sequence comes from Myzus persicae, assembly GCF_001856785.1. Taxonomy (NCBI): domain Eukaryota; kingdom Metazoa; phylum Arthropoda; class Insecta; order Hemiptera; family Aphididae; genus Myzus; species Myzus persicae. The sequence continues at coordinate 19,119 of NW_019101991.1, read as the reverse complement.
ACGAAAAGACACAACGAAGTATTTGAAAATATGGTCTTTAAGTAAGTGTTCGTATTTATGCGAGACAATTCTAAAATCTTAACTGTAGGTCTAAAATGACGTAGGAATGGATTTATAATATTATGGCAAACTTGTACAGAAATTGTTGTGGTAGCATGAAAAAAATTTAACCTATCTTAAATCCTTCTATAGAGATTCTATCATCATAGACAAGTACTACACTTGGCTGGCGACAGGTTAAGTTTTCTTCGATGGGTCTCCTAAGCCGCGCCCTCCTTACATCGAATTACAAGTCATTATTTAGTCGGTGACGCATGCATCCTTTCCCTAGGTACGTTGTTCACTATACATAAATCATAAATACATTAAAATATTTAGAGTCACGTTCGTCGAAAATAATTACGAAATTATAGGCATTTCGGATAACCAAACCGCTCTTGCCGTAGCGGTTTGCCATTAAATTTTCATCGAACGATGTTGCAGAATACATGTATAAGAATAATTTGAATGATATGGCTGTAAATATAGGTATATATCTGCGTATTCAAATATCAGAACTGCAGTTGCGGAGAGATGACGAGACATTTTCAATCTCGAAATGGGTTTGTTTGATTTCATTTGCTTCATTAGTTAAACAGTAAATATTCAACTCGCTATCTGGTGCGTGGTACTTAAACTTCATATTATAGTTACAAAGTAAAAATATTTCAAAGAGGTTTTTGTAATTATGTATATTATTATATCAACGAACAATTGAAGACATAAGGTTCAAAAAGTAGACTGCTACAGATACTTAGAGAGAATCAAGTAGGTACATGATATTATTTAAGATAAGAAATCTGTGAAAGTTAAGTTCCACTGCCCCGAGAAAACGATGAGATACAGGCACATATATATTATGACAATAAATTGTCTCAAGACGATGAGGGGCGGCTACGCGCAATGTCTCAACTTAAAGGTAAGTATATAAAAATGTTTGAAAAAAAGTTTTTTTACAATATAATATCATGTATACAGAGTGATTTTTATTTTATTACTAACCGGATTTTCGGTACTTAATTTATTGCTCATCGAACTTTAAAGTCACACACATATTGCGGTACAGCCCGGTACAGGTATTATACGTACTCAACGAGGCCGCTCGTAGGAGCAAATAGGGAAATTGTGGGGGGGGGATGACTTCACATTCCATAAATCAAGTATATTATTTAATGATTTATTTTGGACAATTTATAAAATAAACCCAATGTAATATATAACCTCGTTTTTCATTTTATATCTTCTATATACAAATAGAGCTACTAAAATGATATTATAGATATACAATAATCGAGACCTAACTAAATAAAAATTTTTAAAAAAACGTAATTTGTTGATAAAATAAATTACGTATATACTATAAGATAATATGCAATCGGTTTTTATTTGTATTTTATGCATTTGTTTAGATCTTAAGCATCGGCATTCGGCCACTATGGCCATTATAATTTTTGCAAAGGGGCTTATGGTTGGTCGAGGAACACGTGTATTTTGGACGAGGATTCGTCACTGAAAACCGGTTTGGTCATCCATCCGGGAACTAGCGACGCCGGCTGACGCTTGGCCTCAGAAAGTTAGAATAGGTTAGTGACAGTTTTTTTATTTATTTTGATGATAATTGAAGGCGTGGACGGCGCAGTATATCTCCCTCTCCCTTAGTACTTTAGTACATTTTTCATCTGCATAATACACGAAAGACTTCGGTTAAGTTGTGCTATTTTCACCCAGTTGCCTTAAAGTCTAAGACCACGTACACATTATAATGACATCAACTTACAATATAGAACGTATAATACTTGCACCGCAGTGTACACCTATACTGCATATTATGATATATAGGTAAAACGTCAGCTGGATTATAACAAAAATACATCGAAAATCACTCTGTAGGTGATACATGCTATAAACCGGAGTAATAAACATATAATATCGAAGGGATCGGTTGTGAAAATGTCTCAAAGTCTATAATATTATTATTATAGTGGGGCTAGGATGTTTATACATGCACTGGTATTATGTTTTTTTGCAACACCATTTTATAAATTTGTTTTTTACTTTGCGTATTTCAGTTGCACAGTTAAAATTGTTAAGTATTTCCAAAAATGCATGTGTTATGAAAATTTTTTGATTGAGCCATTAATATAATAATATATGAACATAGCAAAAGTATCTAACTCAGTTCAGTGTATTGTCTAATAAAATTTAAAAATATTTTACTGTCGTTGTATGTTGCATAATATAAATCTCAGCCCTAATGATTGTTATGAAATCTACACGGACAACGAGTGAGGTCACTCTTGGGTCACTATATATATATCGTTATGTATATGGGTAGGCTGCTTTTGGTGTAAACTACGTTTGGACCTTTTTACAGCTGAAACTATTTTTTTCTATACTACTATACAATCGCGTCGTACCTACGATAATACGGCGGTATGAATGTAATAACTAAATACAAAAATCAGTAATGTGTGTCGTTCGGGTGCGATAATACAATGCAATAATAATAATATTACCGATCGCGTCATTTCCGGTCATCGAGTACCTCGGGTAACCGTGGTACGACAGGTTCCTGTTGGTGCCTAGAGCGAAATCGTCCTTGGTCCATTGAAGTTTTCCGGCCAGATTGTCGACCCTGCAGGGCAGCGACACCGTCGAGTCCACCACCGCACTCCGATCCTCTGGCTCGACGGCGAAGGATTGTTCGTTTGACGACGCACGACCGGCGGTGGCCACCACTAGGGCCACGCACATGACAATAATCTTCAGTCGTCTCGTCATACTCGTTCATCTGCCAACACGATTAACAATAATATTAATATCGTTGTAATTTAATGTAATACGTATTATTGTTTTTATTTTTTATTAACTTTTCAAGGAGCATCAAGTGCGCGGTTATTATAGATGGTTTTAGATTATATTATTATGTGCATTGGAAATTGTCAACTTCATTCACATTACATTTCATTCAATAATATTCGATTACAATGAAGATTGTTTTCTTAGAAGTTAAATTGTTATTGGGGTCAGTTTATTAAATAAAGACCTTAAACATTTTGAACAAAATATATAGGTACCTATATATTATATAAATGTTATTATAATGTGGAGAAAACATCAAAGTAAAACATTATCATACCCCTATAGATCATTAAACAAATTATTCGTTATTTTCGAAATATTATATACTACCTATATTATGTACATTTTAATCATCAAGGTTAGGTTAGGTTAGGTTAGTGATATGTAAAATATGTGTACGTAAAATATACTATACACATTTTTAGTGGCTTATAGTTATAAGTTTTGGGGATGAGGTGACCGAGTGGTCTGACGCGTCCGCTGCGACGCAGCCGGTCGCGGTTCGATCCTCGGCTACCGGGCGGCATTTTTCTCCGGACAAGTCGTGGTGACCGGAGAACAAGTGCTGCCATCCCCCACCCCCGGGGCATGGCAGAAACCTGCGGGTGCCCCATTCGAAATTCTGCCAAAAACAAACACACACGTGTTCCCCCCTACCGTCCCAAAATATACAATACAAACAAACCTACAATACAAATCCTACTACAGCTAATGGCCTCAGTTGCCGAAGCTTAAGATCAATAAAAAAAAAAAAGTTATAAGTTTTGTATTCGCGCCATTTACGAGAGTTCTGGCACAAACAATTATAATACCTAGCAGTACAGGTACTCCTGACAGGCGTCGATCAAACGTATAAATTAAACTATAATTTACTCGTAAAATCAACAATAAAAATTAACTAAATCGTATGGTAACATTAACTCAACATTAAAGTTATAATATAGTACACATTTAATTATGCATTCAAGCTATTAAAATAACTATTAAAGTTTAACTATTTCCAATTTGTAATTTCGACATTATTTATAGCAATCACCGAATAACATATTATATTATCTCTAAATTTTTAGTTAGAGAAATTGTAATTACAATTAAATTAGTTATTTTTTCTCTTGACATACGTATCTGATCATTAATATTATTTTATAAGTTACGATATTCTAAAAGATGAAATACCAAAATATTCATTCGTGCCTAATGAAAAATATATTATATTTTTTATATAATAAAAAAAACTTAGTTTTTGAATAGATGATTTGAGGTGAGATGAGTGAGAGGCATCAGCACGTTTTACATACAGTCGACGTTGAAAATATTTATTGTTCTGCAGGGTTATGTGATAACTAAATAAATTCATTTTTTAAATTTGTTACCTCGACAAGTCAAAAAAGGTTGCGAGATCCTTATCCTTCCCCAAACACTTTGTCCATTTGACTAAAAGAAAAAGGAAAATCACTTTGAGTTTTTATAATATTGTATAAGAGCTGATTAATGTGGGTATATGGTCTCTAGAAGTTTGTGGTCGCGAACACGCGCGATGGAGACATCAGGAGAGTCTCGCGGTATAATATCATATCACCAGCGCCGTTTTTGTAAAACGAATTTCTTGTAATTTTTATGCTGGAGGTATCTTACCTATACACAATATACTTAAGCTCACACCCGCGCGTGACGGATTTAGCAGGGGTGAGGGATGACGTTGATTTAAGGGCCTCACTTAGATTTTTTAACTATAGGCATTATGTACATGCAAAATAACAATTTAAAAGTGTTAAAAAAAGACATATCTGCTTAACCAGAACTTGGAAAATTGTTTAAAAAAAAAAACCACGCTCGCATATATAATACCAAAATATGATTATTTCGTGTTATGCACGAACGGCTTTTAATCCATAGTATGAGTTTTTGTTTCCAATTTTATTTTAGATTTTAAAGAAGACGGGGTGACACCGGATGAATCAATATTATGTTTGAGCTATAATGTAGGTGTTGTAAATAGTAAATTAAACACACACACATTATATAATAATGTTGTTGCTTTTAGTTTATCTATACACGTATCTGTTTCGAATAAAATATGAAAGAGACATTTCGAGAGAGTAAAATCACAATAAGAATGAGAAGTTTTTTACAAAGAGGACAATTACAGTTTAGAACCTAATCGTTGCACTTTAAAGGCCTTCTAAGACATTTAGATTCGGATACAGATGCGCATCAGTCATATTTTATTATATTAATATTATTTTCAAACAAAACGCGGGGCAAGTTCAATAGAAAATAATTAATAATTACATATAATAATCAAATGCATGGTATAACTTCAGAAACAGATAAAATAATATAACAGAAAACAATTATTTGGACGGACGTGACAAAAAAGCTGAAAATTTAAATGGGTAACACAAGTAGACCAACTTAAAAATGATGCATCCTCAATCCTCATCGTTCAAATGCATCGTTCAAAAACGGGGATTATTCCTCGAATAATACTAAATAATAGAGTGTTGCGTACAAAAGGAAATGTAATAATCAGAAATCTTACTTTAGTTAAAAACAGGTTTTCCGAATTGAATATAATTCACCAACTCAGGGGCATCAAAATAAGGCATCATTAATTAATAATTTTTCCATTCAAGATAGATTAGCCCCAATTCTTTAGTCGGATATATAGTGCGATGAGATTTAAGTCATAGACTAGGAAGTGAGTTGTAGTTAGGTTGGGGATGGGAGGAGGTGGAATGACACTCGAGGAAAGCCGTTAATATTGTTATTACGATATATAATAATAAAAAATAATATCTTTTAATAATATTGCAGTGAGTTGGCGGTGAATTGCACTAACTATTGTACTATATTATATTATGAGACGACGAGCACGCGATGACGACAATACGCAACAGCTATACCGTCTTCGGCTGTGGAGTACACAGAGGCGAAGGTTGGTTTATTTTTTTTGTTTCTTATTGTGAAAAGCGATGATCGAAATCGTTACAATATTATGGCTTCCGATTTTACTATTATTATTATTGGTTTTTGTGTCGACTTATACTAATAATATCGCCGACGGAACGAGCTGGAAATTACGGTCGGGCTACGCCCTGCGCAGTGTGTTTATATAATATTTATACCATGTACACGTATAGCAGCTACAGTGGCTACCAGCTATAGCTATATGTCCCGTCAGAATGGAACGAAAAAAAAAAATTCATAAATAATAATAAGTAGAAGAAAAAGTAGGAGGAAAATCGCTGGAAGCCGTTTTTGTTATCGCATCTATAAACGGACGTTTGTGTCTATATTTTTTTTATACTATTATATTGTAATATATTATTATTATATCGTCTTCGTCATCGTCGGATGATGATAAACGCTTTCGCTTTGGGTTTTGAATTCGATCGCAAACGCCTTCGTAGTTGCATCAGTCGACGCACAACAATTATGTACCTACCGATAAATTAAGTATTTTTTTCTATACCTAATAGGGGAGTCGCACTCCGAGACGACAATGACATAATATAATTATTATTATTGTCACTCGTCTCGACGACACGTTATTATCATTTAATATTGTCAAACATTAAATTATAACTGTGCGCACCAATACGTATTATATTGTTATTATAGAGAGGCGCATATGGGAGACACGTCCGGAGACGACAATGTCGCGTGTGCCTATATAATTATAATTATTAAGGGCGGGAATTAACGATCGGTTTGTACAGAAGATATAATTCTCAGATAAAATATATAAATAATATTTTAATAATGACGACGAATTCCGTCAGCGTTCGGTGGCCGCTTAAAGAAGAAGGAAAAAATCGTCCCTATAACCCTGGCAACGGGCTCGGATACTACGCCCGACTCAGTGTTTTTCCGCTCGTTTACATCTAAATTGCGTAGGTAATACAACAATGGTTATGGTACAACCGGTATGTATATATTATTGTTATTATAACGACGACGACAAGGCGAGCAAACGGCGATTTCGATCGAGGCCGAAGAAAAAACACCTCGTTACCCGCAAACTTTTAACGGCGCGCGTACCACTCTATAATATTATTATTACGACGTATTATAAAGTGTAATATATTATTATTATTATATACCCTAACTCATCAACAGTGTAAAAGGTTATTTAAATATGCCGAGTGAAAGTCTGCACGCCGTTAACTAGTACGCGCAAAATACGTAATTCTAAATTTATTACTCGGTTTGCAATACCTACGAATAAACAGTGATGACGAATACAACCCGACTAACCAGCGAACGAGCTCGAGCTATATAAAGCCTGCAACAGCGGCGGGATCGTCAAATGTTCCGCTGCAGATATTTGCTGTAGTACTACTGTTTTTGGCAAAAAAAAAAAAAAAAACAACTCAGAAGGTTGTCAACCACATAAGAAAAAACGGCGCTCCGGCACCAATCGTCGGGCGGAGCATAAGACAGAAAATATGCACTAGCAAAAGAGAACCGCGTACGATAATAACCGAAATGGGTCGCTAGTCCAATAAGCCGCCGGTCGAAGACCACTGCGGGCACCATAGAGACGACTATATTATACGGCGGCGACGATTCCGGGCGAGCGGTTGTGTGCACAACACGACGATATTATTAGGTACATGTATATAGTCATAGGCAAATGGCAGTGTATACCTGTGTACGACATAATTGGATGACGACGGTGCCTCGTAAATGCAGTTTACGATCCGTAAGTATTGCGCGCACAGCTCGGATCAAAATATATATGTATATCGTCCATATCGTCGTCGACAATGGGCGTGATGGAGTGGTGTGTGTGTGTGTGTGTGTGTGTGTGTCGAGGGCGCAATCGAGGGCTGCAATTTCCACCCTTTCGGAATAATTCACTGTTCAGCGTTTCAGGTCAGTGCGCCGCGGTAGTGATATTATTATTAATTATTATTGGGATTCACGACAACGGTATGATATGATTATGCGCACCTATGGTATCCAAATCGTCGTTCAATTCATCGATGTTTTATGATTTTTAAGCAGGTGGGTGGGTATACGTAAGACGCGCACTGCAGTGACGAAAACTGCAGATAAAGTTCGTCGGCAAGCGTGTCGACGTCGTATTATTTAATAGCGATAAACGAGTTAAGTGATATTATGCGATATGAATTTAAAATTATGTTTTTAGTCGTTTTCACTTGGGTATGGTCTCTAAAAAACCTATCATAATGCTTGACAAGTTCAAGTCAATATTATACTATTATAATGTAGTACCTATATATGTTTATTACGTATCTGGAAAAACGTTTACCGTCCCCCCCCCAGCACCAACAACTTTACAAAGTATCTGCTGATGCCCTATGTACTCGTAATTATCGGTCCTCCTGCACCAGATTTCAGAGATGTTTTATCGTGGACCAGAAGTGAGTCCATAAAACGAAATTTTTATTTTAGGATCAGTGTATCTCCCAATTGCGTTCCTTACATTTTACGGTCACGTATACCTATACACCAATTGCGTTACTTATTTTTTACGGTCAATCTGCCGATTATTGAGCTTGCCTTCTCGTTAAATACCTGTACCTGCTTAATCATTTTGTTCGATTCCATCAACATCGAGTTATTATCATATACGTAGTACACCAAAATAGTTTAAAATTACAAACTCATAAATAATATTATAACGATGAGTTGATACCTACTTTTACTTTTATTCTTCAAATCCGAATGTGTTTACGAATTCTTAAAAGCAATCATAAAGAAACACAAACCGCCAGCCCTTATATTTTATTGCCATAAGCTGCAGTATATTATACTGGGCAAGGCAAATATACGTTAAAAGTGAAAATTACAAAATATGCAGAAAACTATTATTAGCAAACAATTTGTAAAATTAGTTTGTTATTACTATTGTTTAGCATAATTATATTATAAAAGCTTGGTTTAGCATAGATTATTTTTATGAAAACGTTGTGGTGATCTTTTTAAATTTGATTATATAAATATAATATTATTAACATTTATTATACGAGTAAAAACTGGAAAAAAATTATGAACAAAAAAAAACTTTATTAACTTGTGTGGCTTACATAGTATAGGTATGAACAAAAATACTATGCTAAACTACATTTTTTATTTTAGAACATTAATAATATGTATTTTTATAATAGGTAATACGTATACTAAAATATAATGGTGATTTATTTTAATTTAACGTTCAAAAAAACAAGTTACGGACGAAAATATAGGTAGGTAGGTAGGTAGTTTATCAAATATAAATACTAATAAGAACTATTTGTTTGTATAACATTATAATATAATATGAATAGAAGTAATTATGGGCATTTATAGAAGCCTGCAGTGGTCGTTTTCATCTATTTTATATTTTATATTTGAAAATAAATGTTAATGTTTTGTATGTCTTTAGTTTATTTCAGTTGAGCCAGTCATAAAATAATAATGGAATAATAATAATTATTTTTACTTTGGTGTTAAATATAAATGACCGATGGCTGTTAGCTGGGGCTATAATTGCTGGTTTGTCGACCCCGAAAATGATACAGAGCGTGATGATTGGGGCAATCGGTAAACTCTCGAGGTATTGTATTATTATACCAATTGTTAGGCGTTTGTAATTTAGTCGTTGATATTTTTTTTTCCGTCTGCGGTCGGTAAAACGAATGTATTTTTTTTCTTGCGGTTTGTCGAAGAAACAAACAGACGTTAATATGATAATATTTTTATAACATCACATCATAATAATATGATGTGGACTTTTTTTCCTGTTTAACCGACAGCAGAAGAGGCTCTGTTCTAACAATACTACTCCTCAAAATGACTACCCGATTATATTATACTCGCAATCGATTTTCGTACTTGCACCTCTTTGCGGCGATACCGAATGATGACAATATTATGACCACCTGCGTGCCTGCGTGTATATTGTTTTATTATATAATATAATATTATTATTATTATTATAAGATTATGGACGGCGCAGAGGTGCTAAACGCAGTATAATTTCGATGGCGACGTGGCAGCGTATGTATAATTTTCGAATTTCTCACATTATATCCTACGTAGATACCGATATGCGATAACTGCTGAAACTGTAAAGGTATTTACAATAATATTATAACATGTTTATTCTCGACGATATTTTTTTATTTCACTATATTTATACTGTCATCTACCTTGATTATATAATATCCACGAGGGACGTTCTATGGTGGCTTATAATTAGGTGTATAGAAGGGCAGGAGGTGGCCAAAGTACACCTCTTAAATTTAAAATTAAAACCATGCGCTTGGTGAATCGTTCAGTATAATATGTCTATATAGCATTATAATGTGCATCGTGCACACGAGAACAGAGTCACCACAAACAGATTCAACCATCGGAGCCATGTTGTTAGTGTGTATCCATATTGCACGTTGTGTAATTATGGCATTAAATTATTTTAATAATAATAATATCAAACCATATGACATAAAACAAACGGAACGTCGCGACGGCATTGTAATAATAATAATATGTATTCGAACTAAAACGCCCCTAAAATCACAAAACTTTTTGCAGCGATACGTTTCGATGTAATAAAATTATTATGTATTATATTACTATGCATATTATTATTATGTGTACGATGTACTGTCCGGTTATCAGTATTCCCCCATCGCAGTCGATATGATAATATAAGAAATTGACAAAGTGCAGCCCAGGCTCCCGAGTCCGAAAAAAAAATTGTGAAATATATTCACACGTATTAATCAAACAGTTTGTGTGTTTCATTTTAAATTGACTATAAAATTATTATTTAAATTTATTATAATACGATGTATGGGTACCTGCATAGTAAATATATATTTATTGGGAGCTATGACGTGTAATGTTGAATTTATGAAAAACTACAAAACAGATTTCACAAATGAGTTAAAAATACAAAACGATAAACTACCAACCTACCTGCAATGTAATAATGATGTGCTTGTAAAAAATAGCTCTGATGACCTAACATAACACGATGTTTAAAAGTTCCCCTACTTGGAGATATTGCGTACAGTTCAAATGAATTTAAATAATTCCGTAGGCTTATAACGATTATAATTATTTGATCGAGATACGGTTTCCATATTATAATACGGTATTTAAAACAACAATAATAAACGTAAAGGTTAATGCGATTACCTATCAATAATTTATGATCATTCGAACACTATAATATTATACTTGTGCAGCGTGTGTGCACGTTGACATTCGATCATAAATATATATCCAAATTATAAATTCGACCGATAAATATCTAGAGGTACGGATGGACGGTTTTCCACTTCCACATGACATTATATTATGTGACGGTGTGTTTCGGTATACACAAAAAATTTGTCGAAACTCGAAATTCCACTAATGACCTACTGTGATCACCATATATATATATATATATTATGCACGCGTGTGTGTGTAGGTAATAGATACACAATATTATAATACGCGTATAATAAGGGTTTATCGAAACGATCTAAACGGTCCGACAAAAATGTAAAACAATAAAACGGTTTAATTGAATTCCGAACGTACCGAACGATGAGCGTACAGCATAACGTTTAATATGCGTTGCCTGCGTATCGTAAAATAATAATAATAATAATAATAATAATATATAATGATCGACGTCTCAAGTTTTCACAGTTTTGCAGGCGTTGCCATAACATAAAGCGTAGCTAGGTATATATATATATATATGCACTATAATGTAATACAAATATACTATACAGGGTGATCAGAATTATTTCCTGTTACAAAAATAGCCTCATCGATTTAATGATGTAAATATAATTAATGCAAAATAGAGAGTTTGCGTAGTTCAAAATTATTGAAAAAAGACGAAAGTTTTCAAACAATTATGAACTTACAATTATCATATCTTCGTAACTGTTAGCGTTTTGAACGAGTCGTTAACTGGTTATTCGCAAGTTAAAAATATTCCAACTACAATTAACATTCTACTCGTTCCAAACTTTTATTTTGACATTTTTTTGGTGCATATTTTTTAATATAATTGATGCTACACACTACATTCTGATCACCCGGTACGCAAATAACACTGGACGTGAGTTGGACATTAGATATAATATTATATAGGTAATAAACTAATAACTAATAATATGTATCGGACGAGGGTCACATTAACGCACGATCGTATCTCGTACGGACATCTCGAGCGGTCATCGTTCTTCATTATTATTATTATTATTTTTTTTTTATTATTATTATTATTACTACACAAACGCAGTAAATTGACTCTAAACAGCGCTAAGCTCGCGGTTAACAAAAACGTATATTCATAATAATAATAATAATATTATAATCACCGTGGCGCACACATCCGCCGTGTTATGTACTACACTTTGAATATTTAATCGGCTTATGGGCAGATTTTAGTCGGATTTTAGTCTACTCGTGTGCACACACACACGCGCGCGCGCACACACACACACGCACACACACACACACACACACTATATGCGATCGCCGATCGTTTACGGTTTATTTATTTTTGTACTACAACAATATCATAATTGTATACCCAATACCCGTCCGACCTGTTTGTCTGCCCGCGTTACGACGTACCTAAATTATAATAAAAGAACAACACCCGAACGAAATTTTTAACGGAAATTTTACGACGGACAAAAAAAAATTACGCTGCGCACAAAACTGCACGAGGATTGTTCTAATATTGTGTTACACTATAGGTATTATCCTCGCGGTAACAGAAGGTAAAAATACTTTGTACTTGCGTAGGAATAATTTTTTTTTAGTAAATCGTATAAAATAACGCACACTTATTATTAATTTTTTTTTATACAAACGTTTTCCCGCACTCCGCGCCGCCGTATACTTATCCTATAATATGCGTCGATGGGTTGGTCATCGTTAATTGTTATACCCACGCAGGTACAGCTGCTGCAGGCACCCAATCATTACCTAAATATTACGTATTAGGTACTGCAACGACAACTATAATATTATAGTAAAATACCCGCAGATCTAATTGCGCCAAGAACACGCGGAAATTACAATATACCTAAAATCGATTCCTATATGTATAGAAAAACTGCGGTAGTGGGTGTGCCCCATTCGTGCGTATAAAATATTTCGCCATTATTTTCGACGACCTTGCCCGATGGGTACGCATAAACGCTATACATATATATATTATATATCGTTTAATTAGAACTGCCAACTGTAGAATAGTATAACGTAGAGTAGGTATAAGCTATACCCTATTAAGAATTATGATAATAATATATTATCCTACACACGCCTCGAACCGTCGAGTGCATTGACGAGACGAGCACATCAAATCCGATCGGAAGAGATGTCGTCCTTTTTGCAGTGAACGCGGTGACAATCCTATAAGGACAAGCGCACACAAACAGTGCTGTGAGGGCTGCAACGCGAAAGGGGCGGCCCGGATATTGGAGTTGGCAGTGGGTCGTGGCAGTGTTTTTAGTTTCACTGCATAGTGCATATGATATAGTTCGTGAAAAATTGTCGCACAATATCACATAATACGATGAGTGCTTGCTATACATACAGGTGGTTGGTCTGAAGAATTGTCGACCATAAACTGGAACACTACAACAGGCGTGCACTCAATATTATTATATTAAAAATTTCGTTTTCAAAATAAAGCATCGAAATGTTGAAGAAAGTACCTCCTATACATCATAATTTATATAGACGAGTTCGGAACCCTCGTACCGGTAAAAACGTGACTTAAACTTAAGTCGACTTTATCAACAAATTTGATATTTTAATGACAATAATTAATTGTGATTTTGCTACGGCTGTTTTTCTTCCTTTTTCATTTGGGATGGGTAGGAAACAATTTTTTTTATTTCATATATACAGAAATACACAATGAAGACTATGCCCTTGTTTACACGATTAGAAGAGTACTGCAACGATAACCCACTAAAGAGAAATGAACAGAATCAGCAATACGCATGGTCCAACCTACAAAATACATAATATTGAGACTGCAAGTTGCAGTACTTGTATCAATAGGCAGAGTTGGGCAAAAATAACAACATGAAAATAACATATTTAAAATAATTTAAAATAAATTACTACAAACGTTGGATTTGCCAATACTAAAGAATAAAAATGATGTAATATAATAAACATAGATGCTTAAAAAAGTACAGTTGTCATATAATATATATTATTAGCTAGTCGGTGAAATTAACCATAATCCGTGATTAACATTTTACCATTATTCATTATTAAATATTTTGTTCATTACTTATTAATTTATTATCATATTACATTGACCCGTGTAGGTGGTAGTGAAAAATTCAACAGAGACAGTGAATATATTATTTTAATGAAATTCATTAATCTGAAGTCATTTATAGACACAAACGTTATACACTTCAATCATCGGTTAATCGAATAGTTTTTATTTGCCCAACACTGTTGTAATAGGTACGCGAGACGCACGAGTATTAGATATAAAAGACTTGATACATCTATTATTCTCGTTTTAATCGTTTACCGTCTTAATCAATTAATTTCGTACACTGGTTGCCATCTTTGATCTTTCCATATAATGCCGTCACGCCCGCGATGTCTTATAGACCGCATATAACTGCATATTATGGAATATTATAACATGTGGGTATACGGATAATACGGTACTCAATAAACGCGTGTATATGGGTTTAAAAAAATTGGTAACAGCAATTATTTTAGCCAAATAAATCGACAACGAAGGTATATGCGCATAAATCGGGTCGACGGCGACTTATATTGGCGCGATATTATCATCGATAATCCGGCGTAAAATCGTTCCTAAAATATCACGCGCCGGACCGCGGCCGGTAGGATGTGACGAGAAAAAAGCCGCTTATCGAAATCCGTTACCGGGGAGAAGCGGAACGCGTTACCGCGTGGTATAGACGGTACACACTGCGGATATACACCGCGTTCGCGGTTTCCGGGCCGTACAATTAACGGTCACGGACAGCGACCTGCAGACGAGCGCCCGGTGTATGATAAATATATCGAAATGTATAGTTTAGGTACGTACATATACCTATAAAATTATAATAAAATATATACCGCGTGTGCGGCAAATGAGAAGAGAAAAACAACGCTGGAGAGGTCAGCGGTGGCGCGGTAGACGTCGAGATTTGCCCCCCCCCCTTCTGTCCGTACCGCGGGCACCCACCTGAACGGCGATCCTCTCGGGGCTCGATGAAGTCTCTGTCGCGCACTCTCCAGACCCGCTCACTCTGTATACCTTCGCCGCGTATAATACGTTTGCAATCTCCGTCTCTCGACAGGTGCGTCCGGAACAGCTTTGTATCAATTACTCGCCCTAACGACCCGTTAATGTGCATTGTAACATTCGAATGCCACCCCTCCCCCTCTTCGCTGCCACCACCACCACGCATCGTCGCACCGCCCGGCAGTCGTATAATATGTACGTATATAATAATATATTATTTATCCTCGTTAAGTTTTCCTTTTTTTTTTGTTTTGCTCGGTACAATCCTAAAATCCTCCGTTTGGAATAATTACGCGTCGTCCGCACACGCGTCAACGCGCCCGTAATGAAAATATACATGTGTGTGTGTGAAAATACTTATATTACCTATTATTGGACAACTCGAAAAAAGTGACGAGATCGCGATGACGAGTAATTGTGTGACTACACACCGAACAGTTGTTTCCTAATAGTCCAAGAAAAACTGAAAAGAAAATGCATTATTATAACAATATGTATAGATATACGTCGTCGTATAATATATGTAAGTAGGTATCTCGTGTATATTGTTCGTTTATGAATTTCCCGTACATTTTGACTGGCACGCGAATTTCATGTTCAACCAAAATATGTGCATTGTGAATGAATTGTTTTCAACATGGTTAACCTATACCTTTCAATCTCTTTAGGGCTAGACAATTTATAAAACTTACAACTTGTAATGACCACCCATATAATATAGCCTGCAACGAGATGCGTATTGAATCCCATCGAGCTAATAGAGTGGTACCAACAATTCAAATGAAAAAACTATGTATGAGTTATCGAATATATAAATAACTTTAAATTTTTGTCTATTGTGATCAGGTGGACTACGCAATAAGCAAATTTATCTCCTCCCCCTCCCTCTCCCCGGGGCTTTCAATAATCACACATTTAATAATGCCTTTGCTCATATGACGAGAGTCGAGACTATAATATATAACGTCTCGCCGAAACTATAAGAACTCAGCAAGTCCGCCTATTCCTGATGTACTCGAGTAATTATACAGCTGCAAATGCGTATATGTAGATACTCTACAGATGCATACTTACGGGTCAGGTGGGTGGGAGGGAATGATGACGTTTCTCGTTTTCCCGGGGCATATTATACATTATACGTTATAATATGTCGGATAAATTATAATATCATATTGTATAATTTAAAGGAGGAGGAGGAGGAAGAGGTGTAGGTACGCGAAAAGTGACAAAGTGCTCGGAGAACGAGAGAAACGCCCATATAATTATTAATCGTACGCAGTGACCACACACCGCGGCGGTCGTCGGTGGAACGCGCGCTCTGTTTTTCCATATCCATTCTCTGAGGGTGGCGACAGACTACAGACTTACTTTTACGGCAATAGCTCGAATTTCTGCATTTCGATCGACATTATGACCATGGGTGGACATCGTGAAACGATTTGAGGATTTGAAGATGGGGAGCTAAGTCACAAGGGATGTTTTCAAGCCCATATTCCCTAGATTCTAAGGCCAAGAAGGTTTAGTCTTTAAACAATACCATCCTATAATATTGATTGACACATGTTTGGGAAAGAAACGTAGAGCGCGAGTTAAGGTCAAAATTCTGTTTGATGTTGGTAATTCATAAGAATGTCAAGCCTCCCCCTACACCACACATTTTATATTTAAATCAGATATCCAAACATATTCATTACTATACAATATGAATCTGCAGATGTCAAAACATTGAATATTTGAATGTATTTGGATGCGCAATGCTGCATGATATCAAATTTAAGATTTTCCAGCCCAGTACAATCAAGTATAATTAATGAATTTATGTCTAATGTGACGACATTATTGAGTATATATATTTTATATGGTTGATATAGTTTTAATGTTTATATAGTAGCGTAGAACTACTCTTCCTCGGTTTTCTTTTCTTGAAAATATACTGTTGACATTTGTTCATTCGATAGATATTAAAACATCGTATATATTTAAACTGTATATACGCTGCACAAAAAATGAACGATACTTGGATCACCGACATAAGTTATTGTCCATACCATAATATTGTATTATTTTGTATTTATTTAACTGTAATAATTACTGTTTTAAAAAAGAAAAAAATTATTATCTATATAAATATTTGTGGAAAACAATCATGAAACACAACTAAACAATACTTGGAATACCTGAATAAGTATTCATTAAACAAAACGAATATCAAACAAACTCTACAAAGCATTTAGAACTTTTCCAATACTGCAAATAACAATAATTAAATAGCATTTATTGTAGGGAAAGGTGGGAAAATAGGCAACAGCGATTAATGAAAACTCAATTATCTGGTACCCAGTGAAATCATGTTTAAAGTATTGTTTTAAACTATTTAGTAGATCAAACGACAAAAAGTTAAATAGGTACGTATGATATACTTCAAACAGAAATACAAAAGTAATAAAAACTATAAAGTTTCAATTGATTTAACTTGTAACTCTTTTGCAGTTTGATAACATAATAATATACGTTTTACTCATACTATTTATTTTTCAGCTATCAGTTAAATAATACATTGGTCTATACAACACCAGTGATCGTTGCAACCCCTTGAAATAGTTGTCACCCTGTTGAATTACTTACTTTCCCGAATAAGTGAACAGGAAATGTCTGACCCGTGACCTATAAACTTAAAAGTCGGCGATGCAATATACATAAATGTTATATTATCATAACAGTCGTGGGCGTAGCTGAATATTACATATTATAATTTATATTGTATATTTATAATTTGTTATGCTTCAGACACACAGGCATGACACGTAACATATGCTGGGTGATTTTTAACACTAAACGCTCATTATATTGAAAGCGATTAACGCAGTTAAAAATGTTTTTTTAGAGAATTTAAATCCATATCACAGCAGTTTTGAAAAAAAATCCATTTCTTACTCTTTTGAATGACAATATTTTTTTTTAAATTTCATATTCCAAACAGAATGTTTTTTTTTATTATTTTAACTGCTTGAAATACATAATATAGACACAGAATTTTTACGAATGAGAGCATATTATTGCCTATCATTTTTTAGCTCATTATTTTTTTCAAAGACGTGTTCTTGGAATGAATTCTCGTTATGTATAGAACGAAATATTCTCAAAACCATTGATACTACTACTTAAGACAACGGCAGTATATTATTTTACCGTTAAAATAATCACCCCGTTCAACTGAGTAGTTCTCGAGTCGATGACGATGCCCTATGCACAAAGGCCGCGCGACCGCTGCAACTGTAGTTGTGAAACAGAAACCGACGAGTCGATGATGACCTTTTGCGGACTGTTCGCATTGTCTCCCCTATAGGTATACAATATAATATAAGTAATCATATAATGTGGGTAGGTCGGTAGCAGATATATAGGTACTTCGTCGACCGGGCGCGCCGACAAACGAAACACCGATTGTATCGCTGTTCTCGAGGAGGACGATCGCTGAGGTAAATGTACATAAAGATACAAAGAACATTGCGTTATATAAACGTACAATAGGTGTTTTGAAAAAAAAAAATGCTTTAGAGGCAGGACCTCGTCGTTGTACAGATCTAAAGTTAATAAAATTACGGATGGATAAAAAGATAATGATGATAATATAAAACTTTCAAGTGCATAGGTATTGTTATTATGGTTATTCATAATAATAATATAGGAAAATCGGTGTCACACTTAGAAAACATTTTAGAAAAAGTGGTTGATTGTATTGTGAGTTTATTTTAAAAAAAAACCACAAATCAATTAAAAAGTTGATAGGTGCATACAGTTTTACACAATTTATAAATTATTAATTTAAACGTTTATGTCAAACTACTCATTAATTATAGTTAATTAAACAACATTATTCATTAATAAATAAATAATTTTTCAATCAAACATTTAAGCACTATCAATGTATTAACTAACTATTATTTATA
>NW_019101990.1:0-3924 GCF_001856785.1 Myzus persicae | reverse complement strand
AATACAGCATAATGTTTACAGCCATTCTTTTTACTGAAGTTGCATGTCTACATTTAGTTATACTGATGGTACAGCAGTAAAATCTCAATGTTCAAAACACAATTTTCAATTCTGTGTCAGCAAAAGTAATAAATACTGATGTCTGGTATCATGTAAAGACTGTTTATTTACATTCACCACATGTAGGGTAGAGTATACAGATATTGGCACTTTAAGCAGATAATCATTTTTAATGAATCATGGAATACAAAATAATTATGATAGGCAATAACTGAAAATAAATGTTTAATTCCAAATATTCTTATCTTTACTTTACTTAAGAGGTAAAATTGATATAAATATTGTCATTTTCGTTTAAAATAGGTATTTTATCAGTTTTTATTAAAACTACAGTTATTGGCTTGTAGTTTTTGTTATAGGCACCCGAGTACATAGTTATTGGCATCTACTATAGTATTTGTTAAAAAATCAAAAATATGTACTTACCTACCTAAAAAATAAATTTATTTCAACTAGGTAAAATACAACTAATAAAAGAACAGAATATATAATAATAATAATAAATATATATAATTTTTTTCAATTGATTCTATAATAATTTATTTGTGTGAACGCAATTTCAAATCAAGTAGGTACCTACTTTAAATTAATATTTTATTAGAACAATAATTGTATAATACATTTAAATATTATACAAAACTTAAGAAAAAACCCATTTTGCTTTTAGTCAATACCTACCTAAAACCATAAGTAACAATGTAGGTATAGGAATTAATAATAAATAAAAAAAACAAAACAATCAGTCTTTAAATGAATTTTTATCACAATTTACAAACTTAATATTTTATAATTTTATAAAAAGTTAGGAATTGGATCAACATCAATAAATTTACCTTTAGATATAATTATAAAAAATAATCATAAAAAGGTATAGAGATTAATAACAAAATTTAAAAAAAAAAACAATAAAATAAAATAAAAACAATCAATCTTTAAAATAATTTTAATTACAGTTAATAAACTTAATATTTTACCTTTTTATAAAAAATTAGGAATTTGATCAACATCAATAAATTCACCTTTAGATATAACCATAACAAATAATAATGTAGGTATAGAAATAAATAACAAAACAATAAAATAAAATAAAAACAATCAGTCTTTAAATACAATTAATAAACTTAATATTTTCCCTTTTTATAAAAAGACCTTTATTACCTTTAGGTCTTAGCTAATACATACAAATTTAAGATCAAAATAGGTATTATATGTACCTTACTTTAATTTAAGTCTTTTTGGCATATTTTACAAATGAATAAAATAGGTTCATTTTCACCCATACCACAGAATTCATCTGTGGTTAAACACTTCAAATGATACATATGTGAACAAAAGGCACAATCAACACCTTTCAACAACTCACTTAAATTTCTCCCACAACCAAAACAAAGTCCTACGGTTACATATGTGGTTGGAATATCATTATCTATTTCTTCAACAATATTAGGTGCTATATCATCACATAAACTTTCAGCCAACACATCACTAGTTACAGTTTCAGATTGTTTTTTCTTATACACAATATCTTTTTGAAATATATTTCTCACAACCTTTGATTTAGTAACAGTTTTTAATTTTTTATCATTGACCAAATTCGATTTAACCAATCTATTATGTATTCTGTTTTTTTTCCTATTTTCTTTTTCAAGCTCAATTTGTTTCTTTTTATCTTCTTTAGACTGGTTCATACTTTTCCACATTTTAGATGATACAACATATGGTACTCTTTCAATATTACGTTTACCTTTTCTTTCTGGAGTAACTAGCCACACAAGACATGATTCTAAAGGAGAAATTTGAAAAGTTTATCCATTTAAATGTTTGGGTGTAACTACATTCTTCTCTATACTAATTTCAATTTCATCCTGTTTTCTTGTATTTTCTATTTACAAATAAAATCTGTTTTCTCTTTATTGGCTTCTACAGACACATCAATTTTGTTTTGCTCTATTGCATCTTGAAAAACTTCTTTACTACTATCAAAAAAACTGTCATCAATTATAGTTACTTCATTTTGGTCTTCTATAAAATCTAATAAATTCTGCTCACCAGCCTCTGAAATACACTTCACACCACTATTTAACATATTTTTATCATTAGATTTAAGTAATTGATACAATTTATATAATGCATGAAATTCTTCACTAATAACATTAGAT
Source organism: Myzus persicae (assembly GCF_001856785.1). NCBI lineage: Eukaryota > Metazoa > Arthropoda > Insecta > Hemiptera > Aphididae > Myzus > Myzus persicae. Next base: position 1,705 of record NW_019101990.1, on the reverse strand, counting down.
TTAACAATATCATTAAAATTTTCAAACTTTTTAATACATTCAGGACTTACAGTATTACAAAATTGTTCAAGAGTAAGAGGACATTGATATTGTGTATTATTAATTTCGTTGACTAATTCAGTTCTTTTTGTATTAGTACCAAGACATTTTTTAAAATCAATAGAATCAGGATTCCAAGGGTACAATCCACAAGCTTTAAAACCATTAATTAAAGTTTCTGCTTTAACAGTTTCACCAATTACCTTTTTTAATACAGGGGCAAAATCTTTTTTAGTTACAGCTGTACTTAAATTATTGTCTTTTTTCCAACCAGATTTAAGTGGTCGAAATGCAGCCACATCAGCTGGCTGTAAAATTCTAGTGGAGTTTGGATATAACGCAATTAATATAATATTTAAACTTGTACATAACTCACTTAATTGATAGGTAAGATGGCTTTTGTGGCCATCAACAAATAAAATTATAGGAAATGTTATTCCCTTTTCAACTACAAAAGGGTAAAATATATTTGCAATGAACTCATAAAAAACCTCAGATTTCATCCAACCTGATTCGGAATGACCTATTCCCCAATTGGGAGGAACAGAATTTACAATATCTTGTGGGATTCTCTGATAGTTATAAATTACCATCGGATGGCACATGTCACCAGCAGCATTAAATGTGAACATCACTGTAAGATTTTCTTTAGCATTACCTACTGCTACCTCATAAATATCTTAAGCTCCTTTTAGAGCTAAAACTGATTTGGTTTTGGGACATAGCGAGAATCCAGTTTCATCACCATTGAAAATCTAGTGGGATCTTGCAATATGTCATCAAGTTTTTCATCTACTAGATATTGATGGATGTCAGAGAACCATTTTTTTTATGTCCTTTTCACCAACACATGCACTGGCAGTTGTGACATGTTCACTTGTTCGGATCGATATCAATGGATGTCTTTGCATAAATGCCCTATACCAACCATTACCTACAAACAAAAATATATTCCTAATACCTACCTACATTTTTACACATAAACCCATAAAAATTACAAAATTTGAGCATTTAAGCCGTTTGTATTCATCAGCGAATACCACAATAAACATTGTTTAACCGATGAAATCTGTAGGATATGGCCATTATTTTTATTGCATATAGTTAACAAAATAGATGTAAACATCATGCTATTGAATGCAAATACATAGCAATTTCTGTCGTTGTAAAAGAACTAAAATATTTGTATTGCTATTATTATGCGTAATAGTACATATGTTATTTTGGATTGGTCCCTCTATTCAAATCAAAGATATTATCATGGAAGACAAAAATAACCCTTTATAAAGTACTAGTAAGACCTATAGCTTTGTATGCATGTGGGACGTGGGCCACTACAAAATCGGATGAACAAAAATTGGCCACCTTCGAGCGGAAGATATTAAGGAGAATCTATGTTCCGAAAAAAAATAACGAAGGAGAATACAAAATAAGAACAAATCAGGAGATCCAAGACCTGTACGGAGAACCGAATATTAACGGAATTTTAAAAAGTAGTAGGCTGAGCTGGGCCGGTCACGTGTGGAGATCGGAGGGGCCAATTGGACAGGTTACGAAATGGAAGCCAAATACAAAAAGGCCTAGAGGACGTCCTAGACAAAGATGGAAGGATAGAGTGGTCAAGGATTTGAGGGAACTTGGAATAGAGGATGGGGAAGAGCTGGCA
>NW_019101989.1:0-3698 GCF_001856785.1 Myzus persicae | reverse complement strand
ATTGAGATCAGAAAATCATCTATAAAGGATAAGCATGCCCTAACACTTCTCAAACGTTTGGATTCTTCAAATTTGAATGGAGGTGAGATATTAATATTCAATATTAAATTTATTAACTATGTACCTATAATAATATGTATTCATATTAAATATGTGCAGATATAAATTTATCGTTTAACATTAGTTTATTTCTTAAACAATTTCTTTTTTAAATTCTTTTACCTCTTGTTAATTAATTATTATTTTATAAAATTTGCTTTAACAAATTTCAGTGACAATTCCTAAAGCATTCCCTATAGACTTCAAACTTTGAAGTCTTAATCTTAAAAAGGAGCACTCTGTTATTTGCCTCTCTCACTTTAAGCACGGCTCTTTTTATGTATTATTTTAAATAATTTTTTAAAGTATTCTAATTTTTCAGATTTAATGACTTCTAATATTATACGGATACTATTAGTTCCATACCTCATACCAACAAAAACTCAAATAAAAAATTGTTCTTCTAACGCAAGAAACAAGTTTTGGAAACCATCACTGTTTGAATCAGCCTTATCATTTGCGACTCATGTAACGGTTAGTTAATTAATTATTAACATTTTTTATAATGATTGAAAAATATTAGTGAACCTACCTATCATTGAATAATTATATAGTTTTATTTATTTGTCTATTTATTGTTTTTTTTTTTTTTTTTTAAATAATTTCAGAATATTACAAATTTTAACGAGGATTTTACCCAAAGACAAAATAGATACTCTGAGTACGGAGCTACTATCCAACCTTATATTGTGTTTGTTGGTCCAGATATAGAATCCATTTCATCAATCTATGTCAGAATAGATGAACACTTTTGGTGCTTTGAATGTCCCCTGAAAGCACTAGAAGTGTGCTTCAAATCTTATTTTGTATTTCACCGAAGTTACCCGAAAGAATCCCACGATAGTTGGTTAGTCATTCAACAGTTGTTATTTAAACTAAATACAGAATATGACAGACCTACATCCATTACAACAACTGTAATAGGAATGTTTGAATAGTTTTACAAGAGTCAGGAACAGTATACTTGTTAAACACAATATTTATATCTACATAACTATTATTTTTAAGCGCTGGTCTTATTCATTTTTATTAAAAGAATAACTTAATTATTTTTAGCCTATTGATAAAATTAATTTAAATTGAAGAAAATATTTTTTTTTTATTGTTTATAAACAGGTGACTTATTTGTTATGAAACACCTTAACTTTATTGTACTCTATAATTTTATGTATTAATTATTAATTACTTTTATATTTAACCTATTTTAAAGTAAAAATAAGTTAAAATGTACTCTTGCTTTGTATGCTATGTATCTTTTCCTACCATTGATCAACTTTTTTTGCACATGAAATTTTATCATAATAACTTGGACTCTGAATCAGTGTATTATTGTAAACAAGGAGAATGTGCAAAAGGCTTTCAAGGGTTGGATAAATTTAGACGTCATCTAAATCAAGTACATTCTATACCAAATCCAATATCAGGATTTTCGACTCATATTCATAAGACTAGTAAAGACATTATAGATGTAACGAGTTATAATGAATCCACTCCAGGATTTAAAGTCCCTTTAGTTGTTGGTGAGGGTAAAGAGGAAGATATTGTTTTTACAACTTTTGATGATGTGGTAAAATGTAGTATTTTAAAATTTATAACTAAATTAAGTTCTAAAAGTAATATGACAAGTTCCTTAATGCAAGATATTATAGATGGAACAACAGAATTGTTTTCATCTGGCATAATATCAAAATTAAAAGCTAAAATTTCACCTTTTTTGGATAATAATAGTAATCAATCTGAAATAGCTGAAATTTATAATATGTTAAGTGTGTTAGAAAATCCTTTTTTAAATTTTAAAACAGAATATCAGCGAATTAAATATTTTGAATCAAATAATTTGTATTTTAAACCAAAAACAGTTGTGGTTGGTTTCACTAAAGAAAAGAAAGTCGTAGATGGAGTAGAGCGGCAGGTAATGGTTCAAGTGCAAGGACATTTATTTTGTATAAAAGAAAATCTAAAAAAATTTTTTGAATTGCCTGGAATATTTGATTTGGCCCACCAATATACGATCACATCATTGAACAACTCAAATATATCATCATTTTTAAATGGCACTACGTGGCAAAATATTATAAAAAACTTCAAAGATAAAATAGTTTTCCCCATATTTTTATACTATGATGATGCTGAAATGGGTAACCCCCTTGGTTCCCATTCAGGTGTTCACAAAATGGGATGTGTTTACTACACGGTGCCTGCTTTTCCCCCAGAATATTTATCATCATTAGAAAACATTTTCCCTGCATTTTTATTTCACTCGTCTGATAGAGGGACTCGAAAATTTAGTAATGAATCTATGTTTTCTTCCCTTATAAATGACCTTATTGATCTGCAAGAAAATGGATTAACAATACATGTTGATTCCACTGATATAAAGATATATTTTGTTCTCGGTTTAATTTTGGGTGATAATTTGGGGCTAAATTCAATCCTTGGATTTGTAGAAAGTTTTTCAGCTAACCATTACTGCCGAATTTGTCGTGGGCATAAGCATGACCTTCAAAGTATGCTTACTGAGTCTGGTGATTTGATTAGAGATGATAAAAATTATGAATCTGACCTTTTAAAAGCAAATGTTTCTGAAACTGGCATTAATGAGCGTTGTGTTTTCAATAAAATTCCAAATTACCATGTTACAGTCAATAGCGTTTGTGATTTTATGCATGATATAACTGAAGGGGTGGCAAGATATGATATGTCAGTTATTATTAACCACTTGATAAATCTTAAATATTTTTCACTTGAAGATCTAAATAACCGGATAATATTATTTGAATACGGAGTAACTGAGCGTAAAAATTGTCCACCACCAATTAACCAAAATCATTTAAGAAATGGATGTATAATAATGTCATCATCTGAAATGTTGTGTTTTGTGCGATATTTTGGTCTCATTGTCGGTGAGTTGGTTCCAATGGAAACAGAAATTTGGAAATTATATATAGTTCTTAGAAAAATTATTGATATTTGTTGTGCTAGGGTACTTCAACCTGAATGTTCTCATCTACTTAATGCATTGGTTTCTGAACATAATCAATTATATTTATATTTTTCCAATTGTTCATTGAAACCAAAATATCACATTCTTACACACTATGGTAGACTTCTTCTTGCAAATGGTCCGATTTCATTAACTTCTTCACTAAGATTTGAGTCCAAACATAAAGTGTTAAAAGCATTTGCAAATGCAATACCCTGTCGTATCAATCTTGGCTATACCTTAGCACATAAGCTTCAGTTACAAATGGTCAATCGTTTTTTAAACCAAACAGGGATAAACCCTGACTTATTAAAGGTAGGATCGTGCAAAAACTTAAATACTTTTGATGAGTTTAGTACTCAATTATTTAATTTGTTACCTATTGAATTAAAACATGTAGTAACTTCAGCACCTTGGATAGAACTTAAAGGAATTTCTTACAAACCAGGTATGCTTGTAATTTTGGAAATCAATTTAAACAATTGTATATTTGGAAAAATAATAAATATTATTCTTGGTAATTCAAGAACTCCATACATAGTGTGTGAGCTTTTTCTTACTGTCGGGTTCGACTCTCATTTCCATGCATATCAATTAACGAAATATGATGAAAAAG
>NW_019101988.1:0-3932 GCF_001856785.1 Myzus persicae | reverse complement strand
GTTATTTGCTAAGAGCCTAAATTGTCTGTAACCTTAAAAGTAAAATATATATATATATATAATATACCTTGTAGCTTGATGTTCGAGTTGAACCATTGAGTTTTCCAAACATTCATTCCAAGAAGACATATCCGGGAGTTTTACAGCAGGTGGTGGAGGTAGTTCATAGGGTTGCATACTCATTGTTTCCATAGATAAACGCTGCTGAAGTCTATCAAACTCTGTTCGCATCAATTCAGTCTATTGAACATTGATCATTATTAGAACATTTTATTATTTTAAAAAATGTATGATGTTTTAAGTAATTATATTAGTAGGTAAGTTTATCATAATTAAGAAATCCTCAACATTGTATCCTCTGCATGGGGACACTAGTTTTTTTAACCATGCTTATCGGACTGTGATAAAAGCAAAGAATATTTGATCTTAAAATAAAAAATATTTACGTACTTCAAACCGCGATGTATTGAGTGATGGAAAACGTTCTAGATAGTTATTTGACGGCCTGAAACGACGTTTTTCGTCTTCTATCATACTGATCACCTGCAAATAAATTGAACGACATAATATCAGTGGTTGTCACAAAAACCATATCGATAAAACAAAACTACTTACAGCTTCACGGATGCCTGGCTCGTCGTACCCCTCATCAATGTACGAAAGAGCATCGACAAGAACTTTACCAGCCATTGTTGAAGTTCCGCCAGTTCCGGAGTTAATTTATTTTAAAAATCCAAAACCCAATAACCTAGAAATTCAAGAATTGAGTCTAGTCTACGATCAACAATAATCTCGATTCGTGGCCTAAAGTTACCACTTAGAACCCGCCGGCTATAACTACGACAACTTCGGTAATGTATTAATGTTTGATTTAAAATTTAAATATCCAAACTTCTCAACTGATAGTGTTTGTAAATAAAACACTGGCGACCGAACCTGATGAGCTGCTGCCCGCCGGCTTTTTGTTTTCCATGGTTACAGGTTAGCGTCTATAATTTATTGTTACCATAACCATATTATTGTTATTGGTTATCATCTATGTGATTATGTACCACGATTTAAGATAGTATCTTAAATCGTGTTATGTACCATAGAATAGATATATACAATATTGTATATATCTGTGTTATCTACTTTTCTGCAGACTGTGATAACTGATAAACGAATACCTGCTTCAGAATAGCGATCCAATTCGATTATCCTATAATAAGTAGGTTTGATGGTTTGATGGTTTAGTATTCCCATATTTTGCTGATTTTGTATTATTATGGTTCGACGAATGTGTAATATAATATTATAGGAATAGTTGTTAGTATGTACCATGAGATTTTGCCGCGAACTAAGATGAATTCGTTATATTTTGACAAAATTCGCTAATAATTTAGTGGTAAAAAATGCTTAATATTTCCAATTTATAGCTAGGGCGGCTTGGAAAGTTGGATCTGAAAATAGAAGGTTCGTGTGGTATGCTATCCAGTACCCACCTTTATTTTGTGGTTGGTAGAAAAAAAATCCACACAATTTACTATAATATTTTATGTTTTTAAAATAATTTAATTACAATATTCGAAAAAATCATAATACTATAATAATACTTAATAGAAATTACAAATAATAATAATAATTAACCACGTTTGGCCTAGAAACTACAGTAGTAACCGATATTACTAAAATCAAAAAAAAAATTTAAAAAAAATAGGTATGTTGGTGTGTATTTATTTCCCTTGTATTAAACTTGAGCATCAAACTATTATAATATTATAGGCTCTACCACCTGTGTTGTATTGACTTGTTAAATTATTATTTTTATAGTTGTATAATTTTTGTATAAATATTAAATGTATAATATACCTAAGACCATTGATTATAATTTAAAACTAATATAATATATATATTTTTCATATAATACTTATTAGTCCAACCAATATCTGCTGTAGAGGTTTTAATATGAATAAACTTTATTTTGTCAAAATGAATACTAGCATTGGGATTTGTTTGTATTGATTCATTAAGATTGCATCAACATCTAAGGAATTTACTGTCAATCCTATTTACTTTTGTTGTATGTAGGGGCTATAAAGTGATTACAAAAAACAAATCATGTATCATATTAGAGCAAGTAAGTAAATGGAATTTTGAAATCTGTTTACAGTTACAAACTTATTTTAAAAATAAGTCCAACAAGTAAAACAGTAATGTTACAAAAATATTACTTCATCTATTATAATACTCCATTCCATCAAATGCATGTTTTACTTCAAACTTTACTAGGTTGAAGTTTTTGGGATCTTTGGTAAACTCTTTCATAGTACTGGCCTAAAATAAAAGGTTTTATGTTATACAATTATGATATATAGACATAGGTATAGTGTGTTGTATACTTATGTCGTGTATCAACCAAAAAATCAAAGGTAGGTATCACCATATATGAATAACTATAACCTTGAATTTGTATTTAAATTGCTATTGTGTTGGATAATAAAGGGGAAAAAGACTAAAGACAGTAGTTAGGTAGGTACTGTATATTTTTTGTTGTTCGATTTTCAACCTTATTGTTTTAGTAAATTCCATTCATTAAAATATTCACTCTAATTAAGTAATGTTAACTTTAAGTGAAAAGTAATACATTGACTACTTTGTTTTGTAGCAATGTGAAAAAAAATGTTTTTTTATTTATGCCCTTAAAATGAACAAAAATGATAATTTAGGATGTGACAACTAACATATTTTTCTAACCCTGGAAAAAAACTAAAATAACACCAATTATTACTGTATGTATATAAAAAAATTATTAAACCACTACTCACTTGGCAATGACAACAAAGAATCTAATAATAATAACAAAAAAAAAAATCAAATAATGTTCCTCCTGGTTGACTGATTAAAAGTCCTAATTTTAACATATCCATTTACATATCCATAGACCTTATAGACCATTGGGGGAATAATAATACATTTTGACGTTTGTACAAATTAATCAGCGAAACCTTACCACATCATAATAATTATGTAAATAATCATGTTTTAAATTTAATTTAAAAAAGGGAAAGAAAGACAAAATAGCAGATTTCAATTTATAAGATCTGCATTGCATTATTTAAAAACACAATTTTTATTGTACCTACACATTTATGTGCATTAATCGGAATGAAAAGAAATATTAAATTATTAAACATGTTTAGAGACTCAGATATATTACTTCAATTTCTCAGAACGTGAAAATACTACTAATAGAATAATGTATAAATATTAAATATAAGGTAATAATAATAATAATAATAATAAACACTTAGATTAAATTAACTATTTCATTTCGCAGTAGTGTTTTCATTTTCCAGAAATTGCTTAGTCTGGAGTCAATGGTATGACGCGTGTATTAAACTAAACTTGTAATTCAGAGAATAGCTCCGATTCTAATATTCATTTATTAAATTTTTAATTAATTTTAATTTATGCCTATGATATCATATTACGGCCGGCACTTCTACTAATTTCGATAACGTCGTACTTATATAATACCCATGTTACATCTAGGTAAATTGAAGTCAAAATAATACACAATTATTATTACTCTCTCCCCGGGCCACGTCAAGGTCAATCGAAATCCGAGCGCACGGGGCACGGGCCCAATGGCCCTCTCGCCTTCCTCTTATATCTTTTAAATTATATTGTACGACTGCCGTGCAGCGCCGGTGAAATCGGTCATGCAGCAACAATTTACCCCCGCGTTATTACTTATTAGTTATTTTGTGTCAGATGCACTGTTATCGGCGGCGGTGGGTGGGCTTGGTATTAAATACGTATCGTGTACAATTTCACCCATAGACCTATTAAGTTAGTTAATAGGTCTATGATTTCACCGCCTCCAGTAGTCCAGTCTCCACTACTGCAGCCGCCGCCACCTCCACCACTGACCGCTCGCGCCACCGCCG
>NW_019101987.1:0-3935 GCF_001856785.1 Myzus persicae | reverse complement strand
GTAGATAGTGAGCCGGATGTCCTAGAAGTCAGGAGCGTGATTCAGTCAGAAGAAATTGAGAAGACAGTTCAAAGCACGGCTATAGACGTAGCAAAAAGTGACGGTGACGAGCTCGAACCGTCTGTGACCACGGCCACGGTAAAGTCAGCAGCAGCAGCAGCAGCAGAACAACCGCTGCAAGGTCGCAACCGTAGGCCGTCCATTATGTCAGCACTGGGGAGCCGACTCCTCAAGGTCGGCAGATTTTTGGTCTGCTGTTGTTGTCGTCCGAATAATAATGATGATTAGAGTGGTACTCTGGTCTCTGGTACCGCGATGTAACGAGACGCCGTTAAACGATTGAGAGATGCATTGATCCAGGATATTTTTTGGGCACCGTCTTGCCACCATTCGCTCACGTCGCTGCGGATATCGAACAGTCGCGAAGTTCGACCCAGTCCACTCCAGCCCTCTAAAATCCCATGTGACCTTCGATGGTCGCCTTAAGTCACATCCGGTCATCCGGTTTTTCGAGCGCCCTTGTGCCTCGTCACTTTTTTTTTTTACATTTTTCTTTTAGTTTTGTACCGACGTCCGTCGTTTTCCGCCGGCTACCTTTTAGTTGGCCCTCGCGATTTTTGTGCTTTCGTTTTCCCGCTAACCATTCCTACGGGTACCTATATACATTAAGATATATTCAATATATATATATAATATTATAATATTATTATTTTTTCAATATTTTTTTGTATATTATATCATACATTTATTACCATGTATTCAGTTTTTCTTTGTGTAAAAATATGTTTCATACAGTTATTTTGAAAAATAAAAATTTGTTATTTACAGAACACTTGTTTATTCAATTGAGTGGTGTATGTATTATAGTTATAAAATAATTAAAATACGATAGTTCTAATAATCTATTATATATATATATAATACCTAAAATATTTAATTAAAATACGATAGCAGAATTGTAGTAAATATAAAAACGATGTAGAATGAAAACAAAATTTAATGTGCTCATATTTTGTTCATATTTTTGACATGAACCATTATAGTTAGTTTTGATAAGAGTATTAATTCATAAGCGTTTGATATTGTAGTCATAACTATAGATATATATCAGGAATGCCAAATCAATGGCACGCGAAAATTTTTACTATTATATATAATATAATATATAATATTATAGGATCTTTTTTTTCCGTTTGAAATCGACGACGCCGCGGGAACTGCTTTCGCATTGCTACCGAGAATATTATAGGACCTATAATAACCTAAACTAACCTTTTTATAGTAATACATTAATTATACAATCAAATTATAGCATAACAAAATATAATATTTTTAATATTTTTTTCATGGTAGCCCCCTGTAAAAAAAAAGGTTATTACTTATTACTAACGTTGGGCACGCGTATTCCAAAAGGTTTGCCATCCCTGTTCTAATCCCTCAATCATGGACCTATTATTTCTAGAACACAAAGTAAAAATATTCTTCAATATTTTCAGAAAAATTATCTACTAAATAATTAGCTATTGTTTAAAAAAGGTTATGTAATTTTAAAAACAGAAATTTATATGTCAGTTGGGCACTCTGTAAATACAAAAAAAAATTCAAGAATTGTAAAATACGGTCTTTAGGAATATTTAGGAATTCCAACAATCGGATTTTGAATAATTGCATTATTGAAGAGAAAAGGAGTGATCATGCTTGATGAATCCCCCTAATAACTAATAGTAATAAGCTTTCAAAACGTATAAAATTATTATTATTATACTATAATATATTGACCTGAAAAGTGAAAACTATTAAATTCTTCTTACTCGGTAGGCATGCGTTTGCCGGTGTACGAGACGCGATGCAATGAGATTGGAAAATAATGACACTGAATAGTTTCCGAAGAGTTATAGCAAGTATTTAATATAAGATAGTTAGGTATATAATTAATATAATGGATTGCGACAGTTTGCGCTTGTGGACGGCGGTCTTTGAAAGAATGGGTTAATGAACATTTTTTTATAAAATACATCATATATCTAATAATTAATAAATCTATATGTATGTAGGGTACTGTCTATCCTATTCTATTATGATCAGAAACATCCGTAGTGAAAGAAATCGGATGCGGCGGCTCAGCAACTGCAGCAATAAATCGCCTGAGAAATTTATGAAATAATATCATAACCGTATAATATGTTTTTTATATACTGTTCATGGAAAATGTGTACTATATTTTTTATTACGTACCCTGCCTGTAGATATGAGAAAAGTCGTAAACTACAGTCTGTTGTAGGTACTCCGAGATCTAAATAACCGGCAGACACTCGTAACTCGTTAAATACAACAATTATAATATATTGTTTTTGAATATAGGTATTTTGTTTTTGATGTCTTTATAATATATGCTATGTACCTACATTATTATAGATAGTATCGATATGACGATATTAATATAAAATAATATACTCGTACACAATATTATAATAATACCTATACACGCCCATCGTACATCGACGATCGCCCAAACCTGTTCGTTAATTAATTATTACAGTTCACGAGAACAATGCAAGTCTTGTATTATACTATTGTGATATGATTTAAAATAGTTAACAATGTAGTATAAAATATTGTTATATTATATATTTATTTGTAATATTGCTATAATTTTGGTGTCAAATAAATTATTATTGTTATTATATTTTTTTATATACCCGCGTACGCATTTACTATTGATGAAAATTTAAATGGCTGTGTGTAAAGGTACATAATAGTTAATACATATTATATTGTACTTACATTTTGTACAACTTTAAGCAGGTAAAAATGTTCTAATGCTGTTCGGCGTTCGCGTAGGCGATCGGGAAATCGCATTTGTCAGCCGTACGCGCATATACATTTCATCTCACACACACACGCACACTTGGGAGGGAGAACTCAAGAACTACAAATCTATAATTACCATAATTTAAACAAATATTTTATATCTGTATATTATTAGTGTAAAAACCAATTACAAGGTCGAACATCAGAAAAATACGAGCAACAGTTGTCAATTATTATTATAGAAATTACTGCATTAAATTTACTACTATTATCCTATCAGCAAAAAAATGTAACTAAAAAAGAAATCAACATTTTTGTTAATTTTACATTGGGAACAATCCAGGGGTCAAAATAAAAATTAGTGGAATGATTGTAGGTGCGCCATTGTAGACTGTAGTTCACACTGCACATATTATTATGAACTTCTCTTTTGAACTTTGGAAGACTGTATTATTTTTGGCGGTACATCTATGATAGATTATAATTAATATACGTATATATTTTATTAGGTATTATAATCAACAGTTCGCGGAAATCAGTCCTCTGCAGTGATACTAAAACTTTATAGTGAGTGGAAGTTGGTTTCCGGCCTAAATATGTGTCACCGCCCACCGGAAATTGTAATTGATTTTGATATTTGTAAGTTGTTCGTCTATATAACAGAGTTATAGTTTTTGAGTAATTATTTATTATATAAAATACAAACATAGATTCAACTCTCATATTTGTTTTAAGATATAATTTCTTTATTTTAAGACATACAAGCTTTGATTTGATGAATGCTTACTTACCTATCATGTCTCCGAGTAACCAATAGCAACCATTGGTATACAAATAAATACTAAATATTTCTACTACTATTAAAATCTGTAAGATGTACCCAATGTCAGCCGTTTATAAACAAAAAAAAAATAATAGTCTTTAAATACTTGTGTGAGCATCTCTTACAGACAACTTTTCCAATTTTTCATTTCGTAAAACAATCATTCAGACCATTATAAACATTTTCAAAAAATGAGAAAAATCGGTCCAGCCGTTCTCCCGAAGTGATACCAACTTTAATTATTTGATAATTTGTGTTATACTGTATATTCCAGTTGCCAAAGTTGTTGTGGGGGGGGGGG
>NW_019101986.1:0-3927 GCF_001856785.1 Myzus persicae | reverse complement strand
GTAAGTTTACACCAAAAAAATGTCAAGTATTAAAAATTCATAAATTTGTTATAGAACATTAAAATCTATCACATCATTAATAAATATATACGACTAACTCGTCTATTTTTTTTATTTAAATTATATACTGTTCGGGATTAAAATATATCGGGACGTCTTTAGTTTGGTGCAATGTGCTTAAATCAAATTTCTAATTTGTGACTTATAGTGGTGAAAAAAAATATTTTCTTAGACCTGAGGAATGTTCAATACTGGTTATCCAATACGTATTTCTTATTCGACTTGAGTCTCAAGAGAATTAAAATTTTCTTTGTCACTATTATTGGTTTTAGTTATTGAAACAGAAAGTTATTATTTGACACACTCTGTACGCAAGACTTTGAAATAATTATCAGGGGATAAGCTTATTACAAGATAATGTTTAGCAAGCCGCTCGGGCGGCTAGCTGACGTAAGTTATTATACTTATTAGTTAGTAACTATTATTATTATTGATCAGGTTACCATAATAACGAAGTGACGATTGAGTAAAATTATTACTTATTGTCTGAGGTACGTTGATTTTAAAATATGAAGAACTGAGTAGAACTTCATATAATACTTCATAAGAAAAGTATATTTAAACGGTACACGACGTCTCACAGTTAATGATGACGCTCGGTTAACTGATAAATTTTTTTTAACAAAATTCTATACTACGCTATCTGTTACAGTTAATGAACAATAAGCTTAAGTGATAAAAATAGAACAAAACAGACAGAAGAGACTGAGGGAAGAGACTACCCATAGGAGGTACTTCAGCATGAATATTAATTTAAGGTTTTAATCCTAAATAATAATAATAATAATAATGGTACTACAATGAGTACATAGTAGTTATAAGTTTATAACTTAAAAGTAACAAAGATCATAGTAGTAGTGATACATTTTTTTTTTAATACTATATAAGCAGGTCACGACTCCATTGTCTTTTTAGTCTTTTGTGGGGATTTCCTGGAATATTCGCAGATGATAGTTGGACGATAAGGGGATTAGAATGATATGTTAACTTTTTATTGAATCGTTTATAGTGAAGCTTGGCTAGTTCAGTGACGGTGGGTAAATTGAAGTCAGAATGAAAGGTATTATTTGAAACATAGAAGGGAGCTTTAGAGATGACGCAAAGGACTTTGGATTGGAATCATTGCATACGATTTGTATTTGATACTTTGGCTGAGCCTCATTATAGCTATAAACCGTAGGACTAGATGGGTCTGAGTAGTAGCTCATACAGCAGTAATTTAGTTGGTAATTTATTATTTTTAGAAGTTAGGAACGACCGAAAAAGGCGAGAACGATCGTTAAGTTTTCGAGAGTTTTATTTTTAATATGAGCTGACCAGGTAAGTCGACGGTCAATGTTGACTCCAAGGTAGCGTACACATTGGGCAGTAGAAAGGGGTTGGTTGTTAAGGGGGAGTGTCTGGCATTCTGGCATACCGGAGCGTAAATGTACAATGGATCGATTTAGATTCGTTCATTTTAACTCCCCGTTTCTTATACCAGGCTGAGAAGGTGTAGGTGGTCTTGAACATGGCTGGAGGCTAGATGAGGGTCAGAACTAGAGGCTAGGATAGCTTTATCGTCGGCAAAGTGTTATATAAGTTTTGTCAAGCACTTTATTTCAAAAAAATAATTGATAATATGTAAAATATATTAGTTATGAATAAAATTATATTAATATTTCCAATTTAACGTAAAGCATATTTTATTTTATGTTTAATAATAAATTCACATCGTTACTATTTATTTTTAGGTAGCTTATTATTTGCAATGATAATTTATCTATCATGATTTTACTTATCAATCACTTAACAGGAAGTGGTAACCAAGATTAATGCGGTCGATGTACTAATTATTAAATCGTGGATTTTAAAAGTTTTAAACCTTCTTAGGAATACCCGGAATGTTTTGTTGAAAAACGAAGCTACAAACCCTCATGAAGTCTCAAACAATCCATTGATATAATTTATATTGAAAACGGCAAGGTAGTTTTTTTTGTCTATAGAACGAACAAACAAACTACAAACATTCATCTTTATAACTTAAATAATGTATTTAGGTTAAGGTGATTAAGTTATTTGTATTTAATTTATAGAAAATAAAGAGACATACCTATTACTATGTACAAAATACTCAGAAATTTAGATATTATCATCAAATAATTATGGTGTGGGTAAATTCGTCTCTTAAGATTGTTGTGTATAACTATGGTATGGGTAATTTGTGGGTATGTTAACATTTTCTATGTTTTTTGGCTAACTTTCTGGAAAAGTAATATTAGAAAGCAAATCGTGGATTATGATCATTTTCAAAAATTGCTAACGTTAATGTGTTATTTAAGCACTTGTGGTAATGATATTATTAAATAAGCAATTAATACAAAAATACGGTGACACCATCATGATATGACTACGGTTATCATATTAAAATTAAAATTATAAACAATTTACTTAATTCCGAGTGTTATGTTATGGTTTAAATTGATCGGGCATTTTGAGTAGATTTTATCATAATTGAGTGGAATTATCGAAATAACCTAATATAAAGTATGACATCAATATGATTTTAGTCAACATTTGTGTTACGTGTTCATGAAAAAATAGGTACTTATAAATGGGACAGTAATAGATGTACTTAAATGCAAATCATCCAAAACATTGTGAATCTCTGAAGTGTCAACATTATCCAAGATAAAATTCAATATTCTTGATGCTTAATGTTAAAATGTGAACATTTAGCAAGTTACGCATTAGCTGCGAGTGGTGACATATACATCTTAAATCGTAAGAAAAAATATTTTGTGAACATCAAGACTGGTCATATTTCATCAAATATATTGTAAGTACCTATTCGATTTGAACAGAAAGATACAAAAAATATATATATATATTGTGACTTATTAGTTACGAGTAACTCTCATATTTGTTGGACTTGAAACTCAATATAATATACTATAAAGTGTACTATACCTAAATATTATTAAATTTCAACTTTTCAATTAATTTTTTTATTGTTGACGGCGAACCTAGTATTTTTCCTAGTAAAAATATGTATGTATCTTATATTATATTATGTATAGAGTATTTATTCCTATATCCCAGGTATAAATGCTTAATGTAAGAATTATATTTTAATTCTGAGTGGAGCAATGATGTATTGACTTTAAAATTATGAGTGTGCGTAAATATTTTATTATATCCATTTAAAATTTTGAAAATTCGTGTTCAAGTATTATTTTTCAATTATTTGAAAACCAAATATTCAGATAGGACTACATTCAGCCTCAAATCAGAACTGGTTTCCTATACAATGACATCATTGAACTCAAATTTAACACATCCAAAATATTATTACAGTGATAAACTCGACACAAAAATACAGCATTGTACCAACATGCATAACTTATTTTTATGTTTAAATGCTAAAAATTATAAATGTTGTGACACTTAACTATACATCATAAGAACTTTGATTTATCAAACTAAAATGTAACTATAGAATTTCGTCAATTTTGAACAATATTCAATAAAATGTATTTGTTCCACTTATCAATATTTACGGGTAACATGTATTTGTATTTTAAAATATAGATAATTGTTTACTATTTTAACATTGTCAACAATTAAGCATTTAGTACAATAATAAATATAAATATCAATGCAAAATTGTCTGACTGAATATAATACAGTAACCATTGACTGATCAATACAATGATAACAGACAAAGTATGTACATTCACTGTGTTATTGTATAAATTTACTTACATATTTTTTATATCATAAGTACTAGTACCTGCTAGGTACTTAATCAAACTAATTTTTATTTTGCAGATTTTGATTGTAATGAATATATACACACCAATGAAAGAAATGCAGTAAACATATACT
>NW_019101985.1:0-4089 GCF_001856785.1 Myzus persicae | reverse complement strand
TTTGTTTTTAAAATCAAATAATATCTTAAATGTTAGGTATAAACAAGACTATGAACTATGAAGACAATTTTCGTACTCGTATACATTTATACAATTACTACGTTTACATGCACAATTAAAGACGGTTTAAAAACTAAATCGGTCTAATCATGCATCATGTAAACGCTTTAAGGCGACCTTAATAACATAAACCGTTTTTATTTTAAGGACGCTCGAATATGTGGTTTAACCAAATTAAATCGGTTTAATAAATAAAGTCTGCTGTATTTTTGTACATGTAAACACTCTAAACCGATCACTGTTATTTTGATAAGTGATAACATAATACCACGATAATACAGATTAATCAGATTTTATTTTTACGATTTAAATTTTCCAGTTATATTTATCTTTTTCATGAGAAAAGTTTTTTCAGTTATTTTTTCTGGAACATTTTCTGTTTGCTTCTTAACGACTTTTTCAGTTATTTTTTCTGGAACATTTTCTGTTTGCTTCTTAACGACTTTTTCAGTTATTTTTTCTGGAACATTTTCTGTTTGCTTCTTAACGACTTTTTCAGTTATTTTTTCTGGTACACCGTACACGGCTCGCGTTCAAGCTTTGTGAACTAAGTCGTATTACTAATGAGTTTAATTATTAATTTTATTAGTTTTATTTAATAAAGAACTTAGAAATGAATAACTCCAACAAAAGATGTAGTTGGAGTGCTGCAGAAATAGCTACATTAGTTGATTCTGTTAAAGAAAATAATATAATGAAACTGCTTGATGGAAAACGGTATAGAAACGCAGATGTAAGTAATAAAACTGATTTTCTAATGAAATTTAAAATAAAATAGTTGTATAAACTAATTTTCCTGACTCCCAGATTTATGAAATTGTAAGACTCGACCTAGAAAAAATCGGTTCATCTAAAACGGTTGCTCAAGTTCGAGCCAAGTGGAAGGCGCTCAAGAGTGGCTATTCTGAGAAGAACCGTGTCAACAAAATAAGTGGAAGCAACCGAATGTCCTGTAATTCAGAAAAAGAATTAGATGAAGTCTTAGGAACTCGACCATCTATAAAACCACTGGACTTTGGAACAGACTCGACAAAAGAAAATGGTAAGGACCTTTGTTTAGTTTTTGGGTTAAAGAAACGGGGGCTAATATAGGTTAGTTTGGATATTAAATAATATACTGTAATTAATTTAAGATTAATCAATATAAATCTATTTTCAATGGAAAATTTTGTTTTTAGTTAAGGTTTGGTTTATTAATTTATTATATAGATAATATTTTTGTCCTAAGCTAAGCACCTGCCCATGGTAGGCCAGTATATCCAAGTAACTTTATAAGTAACTAAATATTTAAGAATATAAATTAATATAAATTCCTACTTATTTAAATTTGATGTCATTGTTATTTAAAAATAAATTTGATTTCATTCATAATTGTACTTTTAAATGTTGAAGTATAACTATATAAGGACAAGTATAAAATAAGTTCAAAATAAATCAAAAATATATTAACTATTTTTTAAATTGTTACTTTTCCCAATTGATACATGGTGAACAGTTAAATTAAAAAAATGAGTAAAATAAAAAAGTGCAAAGTTAGATTATTTAAGACTTCAGCCTGTGGCCCCTAAAATTATCTCAGTATCGAGGCCCTGGTGCATTCCACCCCTTGCACCCCCGCTAAATCCATCACTGATGCCAATACAATATGTCTTAAAAATCCTAAAATAACTTACTTAACTAATTAATATATAGATATGGAGTTCATTGATGAAATTGAAGAATGTATTACAAGTGTTAATGAAGAAAATGAAGATGTCAGTTATGAAGTAGTTTACCAACAAGAGGACCAGTTGGACACAAGTCCAGTACAAAACAAAGGAACAAAAACTCTATCTCAAAAAAGGGAATTTCGCCGTAAAAATAGAAGTAAATTTACTTCTTTGTATACAAAATACTTTTTATTTTATGCATTTGCCTAAATTTTAGATTCTGGCGACTTATTGAACATGATGGATTCTTTTAATAAAACTATGGAAGGGCATAAAGATTTTATAAGAGAAGAAAATGAAAAACAAAGGAAATGGGAGGAAGAAATATTAAAAGCTGACCAAGAACAAGCTCAGAAAGATAAAGAGGAATTTACTAGCCTTCTGACCAGTTTACTGAAGCCTAGAGATTAATAAATTACCATTATGTATATATTTTTTTAAATAACTAAAAGAAATGTAAACCAAAGACTGGGAAATAATGCAATAAGATAAGTATTAAGTTATAAAATTTATTTTGTTTTTAAATGTTTAATAAAGATATTTTAAACTGTATGTCTTACATAATTTTGTACTGATGATTGTCTTAATGGATAGTTATTATACATATAGTTTTTTAAGACTTCACGCATGTCCTTTGCTTGTGGTTCAGCCCGAGTAACTGTTACTTGTCGAGGTTGTGGTCTTTCAATATTAACTTCATTGACAGATCTTAACCAGCATGGATTGAAATTATCTTTTGAAGTTTCAATTATATTGTGTAATATGACACAACTATGTACTATACTAGGCATGAATTTGTAATTAATATCAGCTCTTTTCAACAACACTCTCCATCTAGCTTTCAAACGGCCAAAAGCATTTTCAACACAAATTCTTGCAGATGATAGGTAAGTATTAAATGACTCTTCCTCTGGTGTAAGAGCTCCTGTGTAACCCTTTAGCAACCAAGGTAATAAAGGATAAGCAGGGTCTCCAGCCAACATCAGTTGAATAGAGCAATCAGATATAATGCGACAATGATTTGGTAATTTATCTTTACACTGTTTAAATATATTGGAGTCTTTTAAAACAGTAGCATCGTGAACAGAACCTGGGTGCTTTACTGTTATATCTCTGAACAAATAATTACAATCAACAATACCTTGCATAACTATAGATGGCCAACCTTTACGATTGACAAAATCACGATATCCATTAGTAGGTGGTAATATAGGTATATGTGTTCCATCTATAGCTCCAAAAATTTGTACCATTCCAGTTACTTTTTCTACTGATTCAGCCAAAGCTATTGCTTCTGCAACTGAAGGCATTTTTAAATAAGATGGACCAAGTACCTCAATAATAGCGATACAAACATCATATACACAATTATGCACAGAACTCTTATGAACACCAAATAAACTTGCAACCACCCTATATTCTGCACATGATGCCAATTTGTACAAAGCAATAGCCACTTTTTTCTCTACACTCAATGGTTGACGTACAGCATTTTCAGATGGTTTAAGAAAATCATTCAACTTGAAACACATTAATTGGAATGTTTCTTCACTCATCCTGAAGTTTTCGAGCCAATCTTCTTCTTCAAAGTTGCTGTTTACTATCCTGTCCCAAAAATCGGAGCTTCTGTTCTAAATATCATACATTCAAATTATAACAGTGACTGATTATTACAAAAAATGAATAGGTATTGATATTGCATACCTTCATCCACATCCTTCTACTCATATGATTCAAATTAAAAGTAATCATATTGTACATGAATTGATTATTTGTTTCTAAAGTCATTTGAAGGTACATCATTTTTTTTGGAAATTGTCGTCGATGGCGTAGTAATAACAGTTTACATTTACTACGACGCGCCTCGCATTTAAGTTTATACAGGTTTAAACAAGCGATTGTTTGTATATTCATCATTTTAAGTTAGCGTTTAAATAATAAACAAAAAATATTATAAAATTTAAAATTAAGAAACAAATAACATTTTTTAACGTTTAATTATTTTAAATATTTTAAATTTTAATATTTGATTATTGATAAGTCATAAGTATTCAATATGATAATGGAGCTGGAAAGAAATATCAATTTCATGGAATAATGAATATTAAAACATACCGATTTAATATAAAAGACTCACATGTAAACAGGTCAGGAAATTTAGGTCGACTTATAATAAAATCGGTTTCAATTAAGATCGGTTCAACTCGTATCATGTAAACGTAGTAAATAATAGTTATTACAATAATGACTAATTATTTTTTTAACAAATTATAATATAAATTTAATTAGTATAATTTAAAACAATATTTATTTTTTTCCC
>NW_019101984.1:0-3950 GCF_001856785.1 Myzus persicae | reverse complement strand
AGTATAAACTGTGTTCTAATGCCTCGGTAGGAAGTAAGCCACGGGACACACAATCAGCTGGATTTTGCATTGATGGTACGTATCGCCACTGAACCGAGGGCAGAAGTTCACTTATCTTGTTAAGCCTGTTCGTGACAAATACTTTGAATGTAACTTGCTGAGTTGTTAGCCAAGATAACACCACTGTAGAGTCGGTCCATGCATGGATCGAGGATATGTGAGTGATTGACGATAATGCATTTTGTACACGATGCAGTGTTTGAGCTAATAGCAGTGCCCCACATAATTCCAACCTTGGAATGGAAAGTGACTCGTCCAGACGACTGTTCTTTAACGGTGCTACCCTCGACCTTGCTGTAAGTAGATGTACTGTGCCAGGTTTTGACGCATACGACAATCGCATGTAAACAACAGCTGAGTATCCCCTTTGTGATGCATCGGAAAAACCTAGCAGTTGAACGTCAGTACACTGTTCAATAGGAATATGTCTCTTGATTTTAACTTGTGAGACCGAAGGTAACTGCGTAGAGAATGAATTCCAGGAACAAGCTAGTTCGTCGGGGATCGGTTGGTCCCATTCATAAGCATTTTTCCATAAAATCTGCATGAAGCACTTAGCCCAAAAGGTAATGGGTGATAAGGCTCCGAGTGGGTCATAGATCTTAGCTATTGCGGATAGCACTAAACGTTTCGTAGGTCGAGAGACGCAAGGATCACTATGGTAACTGAATATATCATTTGCCGGGTCCCAATGTAACCCCAGAATCTTTATTGAACAATCATCCTTTGGGTCGAATGACAATTCCACAACTTGATCGTCCTTTGAGATATTTTGCAGAACTTGTGGACAGTTACTTGCCCACTTCTTTAGCTCAAATTTACCTTGACCTAGCAAACCGATGAGCTGTTTCTGCAACGTCACCATCTTTTCGACTGAGGCAGCTCCGGCTATAATGTCATCGACGTAAGTTTGACTAGATAACACTCCTTGTGCAGCTGGGTAGTTGGAACCTTCGTCCAGTTCCAGTTGATGCAATACACGGATGGCTTGAAAGGTAGACGAAGACACGCCGTAAGTAACTGTCGACAATGCATATTCCTGTATTGATTCAGATGGATCGTTGCGCCACAAAATATGCTGGTAAGAGCATTCCGCTGGTGACACCTGTATTTGTCTATACATTTTGCATATATCTGCTGTGAGCATATAAACATGAAATCGACATCGTAGTAATAGATCTGCTATGTCACATTGCAATTTGGGTCCGATAAATAACAAATTGTTTAATGATGTTCCAGAGGATGTAGTGGCAGACGCGTCAAATACGACTCTTAGTTTAATTTTCCCGTTCGTTCGTTTGACTACTGCGTGATGTGGAATGATGTAGTTTCCTGGAGTTTGCGCGAGTTTCATGTGGCCAAGTTGTAAATACTCGTTCATAAAACATTTATATTCCTCGTATATGATAGGATCGGCTGTTAATTTACGCTCCAAGTTATAAAATCTTGATAGTGCCATTGACCGGGAATCACCAAGAACGGAAGGGTTGATTTTAAACGGAAACGACACTGAGTACCTCCCAGACGGGTCTCTGGTGGTGGTACGGCGGAAAATCTCTTCGCACTTCTGTTCTTCTGTAAACGGATTAGGTAAAACCACAGGCTCCTCAACTTCCCAAAACCGGTTCAGCAATTGTTTAAGTGACGGTTCGGTTGTCAATGACAGTGATACTTGCGATGACAAAGTTCTTGAGGCTGCCGCGGCTCCAACAATAATCCAGCCCAGTGTTGTCTCGAACGCGGAAGGCAATCCTGGTATATGACGTACATGATAACCGTCTGTGAAAATGTGGTTGTACACGTCAGCGCCTAGTAAGAATTCAATTTGCCCTGGACGATCGAAATTCGGATCTGCGAGCTCCAGATCCATGTAATGAGTTCGTATAGATAAATCTAACACTTTCGAAGGCATCAGCCCAGTAATCTTTGACAATAGAACGGGTTCACAAGTTAGCTGTCGATCTAACCGCATGTGTGGTACTATGCTGCACAAGACTACACCTTTTGCCTGGACTACGGGGCTCTGTGACAATCCGACTACGTTGATTGTACGATTGCAGCGAGTGAGACCAAGTCGTGTTGCGCACTTTGTTGTTATGGCAGATATTTGTGATCCACAATCTATTAATGCACGGACTGGTACCCACTGTCCCTGTTGGTTGCACATCCGAATAACAGCTGTGCCCAGAACACTCAAATTGCCGCTGCTAACGGTACCAACAAATGACGTGTCATCGGTGCTTGGTAGATTACCAACGGGGGCTGCCGACGACGATGAAACCGCGGGTGCATTGTTATTTGACTTAGTGCCAGCCTGGCGCTTTCGCGATTCGAAGTGCAGTAACGAATGATGTTTTCCGGAACAGGTTCGACACGAATACTTCGACGTACATGTGGAAACCGTATGGGAACCACTGAGACAATTTGAACACATGTTCTTGGACCTTACCAGCTGAAATCGTGATGATGTGGTTAGTCCCTTAAACTTCTCACATTTGTATATATAGTGTGTCCCTTGGCACGCATAGCAGTAAGGCTCGTGATCCTTGGTTGCGGCCAATAACGATGATCTTGAAGTTACAGGTTTTTGGCGCGTGAAAGCTGCAGGTTTTCTTTCGGCGTCTGACATCGAACTATTTTGTAGAATTTTGCACCGAGATTGTATAAATATTAATAAATCATTTAGAGTGGGAAGATCATGTGTGCCCCGATCAGCCTCGAAGAGACGCTTCGTCGAACTATCCAGGACGCGCGACGCTATATAGAATAGTAGGAAACCGGACAGATCATGCACACCTAGAGCGTTGATCGCTGCTGTGTTCTCTTTAAATACATCTAAAAAGTTATTTAGGTCAGTTAGTGATTCATTTTTTATGAGAGAAAATCCGAATAATTTGTCCAAGTGCGCGTGAAGTATAAGACGTGTACTGTCAAAACGATCATGCAATGCATTCCAGGCAACTTCATAATTGGGACCAGTAAGAGGAACTGAACGTACCACCGTACTCGCAGCTCCAGAGACTGAAGCAATTAAATAGTGAAATCGCTCAACACTGTTAAGATCTGGATTGTCGTGGACAAGCGATGTGAATGTGTCACGATAAGACCGCCAGTTAATTATGTCACCATTAAAGTGCGGTAACTCAATTTTTGGTAAATTAATGTGAGAGCCTGATCTAATTACCGTATCCATTTTACAACAGGCCATCGCTCCCGCCACGGCTTGTATAGAATAGTATTGTTCGGTGACAACAGTTTCAATGACACTATGGTCCCGTATGAACTCGTCAATCCGCCCTAGCTCTACCATTTGATCCATAACGTCCTCCTGGTCGAGGCGAAAAGCTGACATGAGTGTTTCCAAATCCCGTTTACGCGCATCGAACATAGGTAAAGATGACGGATCAGACTCAACTGTCTTCGATAATTTGAACAATATTAACATCTGATTAACATGCTTATCTCGTTTAACAATAGCGCGCTGTAAGGATCGCTCAACACGTTCCTGTTCTTGTTGTTCTGTTGGCGCCATCGCGAATTATTAATACCGTGTAATAAAAAAAAATGACAACGTTATTATGACGTATCTAGATGGCCAACACGCACGCTACCATACTACAATATAATAAATAGACTTGAGACAGCTATGAGAACCAAGATGATGACTAAAATTCACTTGTTTTATCGAATGGTTAAGTAAATTAAAGTGGACTGTATTTTCGATATCCGGTCTCGAATGGACCAAATGTTGCGGCTGGTACGCCCGACAAAGTATTGCTCAAGGAGATTACCAACAGTATAGGACTAAAATATGGATGATAAATAACAAGCGAATAATATGACAAATAATTGAATAATATTGAAAATAATTGAAAATAATACATACGAGG
>NW_019101983.1:0-3952 GCF_001856785.1 Myzus persicae | reverse complement strand
ATTTTAGTATTTAATTACGTAAAGCATCAACAATTGCCAGAAACTATTCTTTTTTTATACAACATTTATATGTTATTGCAATATTTTTTTACTCAATGATTTGGTAACACATTCAGTTTTGCGATATATATTTGTGTACAATTATTATAAATTCATCTAGTCAGAATTTGCATATTATTATGTTTACTTGTATTTACTATAAAAAAAAATGTTGCGTTTTTTCGTGAAGTTTTTAGGATGTACGATATTTAACAGTTATCACTAATTAGTATTTTTAACAGTTTATATCAATATTAAATCTACTCAAAAATCATATAAATAAATAAATTTCCGGTTTTTTTTGCATGTAATGACAGTATGATAAAAACAATAAACATCATTTTTTGATATTGTTTGTATAGTATATTTTATAAAATAAATGATTTAAAATTATTGTTATACATTATTTTATACAAATTATAATATATGTATTTATTATTTTTAGTGTAGTGTTTATAGTTATTTTTTAGTAGTGGTGATCACTGATCAGACATTATAACAATCGTGAGTCGATCAATATAATTAAATACAATATAAAGAGCAGGAAAGTGAATTATATTATGACTATTATTTTATTAGTAATAAGAGTAAGACACAAGCCAATCCTGTTTTTAGCTTCATCAGTACAAATTATGTATAAATAATAAGTGACTGTTTATTACGTAATATTATGAGATTTTTGTTTTTGTTTTAATCTCATTTTTAAAATTTTATTTTGCATAATGTATCTATATACAAATTCGTAAATATACATTTTTAATTTCTTTTTTAATTACCAATATTATAATGATTATACGTTTATATTAATTTTAATACTAGAATATGTTATTTAACAATTCAAAAAAATGCAATTCCTATTATCTGATAAAATTAGTTTATAAAGCTTCGTATCCTTGGGGCTATTACTACTATCAAAACATTTCTTACCTCATATTTTAAGTTGTAATTATTTGTAAGCTACATATTATAATTTTTAGTTTAATCATACCAAAACTATGAGATTGCAAACACATATTCATAATTATTTATTTTTGGTATTACTCTGTAGTTGGTGTTTGATCACCCTATAATGTAATCTGGTATCATCACATACCGTTTTTACTGTTAATATGATAAATACGACAAATGTGTATCTAATCGTATCTAATCAATATACACGACTAGACACAAAAATATTATTATGGTACAAAAATAATATTGGTTGAGTACTTGGGTGTAGTTTGGAGTATTTTATTTACGATATTAATTATTAATATATTATAGTCTGTATAGTGATAATAATGATATCCATTAACTAAACGCAGTGTTCAAAATACCCCAGTACTCCACCCAACCATATCATTTGTGCACCAGTGTCCCACACCCTCCACCATGTCTATCTAGGTTAGTTTATAGTTCTGTTACTGTATATCTACTATCTAGCCCGTGATCTAAATATAATTTACATTATACTAATATTGTTGTGTTGAAATTATTGATAAAAAAGATATTATTAATATTTATAGACATTCGTCAAAATTATTTTTATGTTCGTTGTATTAGTCTTCTTATAAAATCTCAAAACATAAACGTGTTCAAAACTACACTGGAAATGATTATCATTGTTGCATGTGCCAATACGGATGGATTAGACAATAATTTGAAAAATACACCAGCCGAAGACTCACGTAAGAATTTAATGGAATATATTTCACGAGGAAGCATAGATATTTTAACTAATGAAAACACTAGTGACGACTATAAAGGTATAAGTAATGATGATGCATTTTATATTGATGAGGAAAGTCCAAATGATGTAAATGATGAAAACCAACAAAGTATATCGACAATACATATCTGGTTAGATGAAATCAAATCCTCATCTATGGAAAAATCAAACATTGTTGGCGATAGAATTAGTGCACTTTATTGTCCTGACTTGATAAAACCATTGATGAGAATTTGTTGCGAATTTCCTTTATGGTCAGCTGTTATGGTCCAGCATTTTGGTTCACCTAAATCAAGGCCATCGTCTTCTAGGATTGAGGGATATTTTTCAACACTTAAAACATCAATAATATTAAAGAAAACAGCTAGAATGAGGGTAGACAAATTTTTAGTTACTCATTTAAGAGCTATTAGGGGGGACATTAAACTTGCAGCTGTGGATGAAAATTTAGATAAAAAAGAAATAAAAAAAATTAAATTAAGCAATTATATAAAAGATACTTCTATACCTGCAAGTTTCCCCAATAATCAAGTTGATTTAATTTCTAATTCTCGTGACAAAATGGATTGCGAATCAAATGAAAGTGAAAATTCTGAATCCGAAATTGATAGTAAATCAAGCATTGGTAATATCCATGAAGAACAAGAATTTGAAAATTGGAGAAATAAAGCATGTCCACCGAGCCCTATAATAAAAAAATCAACTCCAAAACGTACTGTTTATTTAGACGCTCATCCTGAAATAAATTTGAAACAAAACGTTAACAAAAAAATGTCTAAACATAAAATTGATTTGGTACGAAATGGTAATGCTATGAGACCTTTATGTTTAAGTACATACAAAAATAAAAAAAAGTATCAAATTATAAACACTTGTGCATTTGATTCTTTAATTCAAGCAATTGCTACAGCATATCTGGATTCTGAAGAATATTCATCTAACATTGATACTAATTTGTTATGTTTGACATCAAAATTAGCAAGGCATTTAGTTAAAGAAGGGGCAAACAGAAAATTCTACGAAGAACGTATAATTGTACTTCGAGATCATTGTAAAAAAAGTCAACTAATCGAAGAGTTAACTGAGTTTGACGCAGAAGCAAATGTTGCGACCCTTATCGAAAAGCTGATGATAGACGATCCAAGCATTTTTCAATACCACACATGTGATAATTTTAAATGTGGTCAATCGGTGGTAAATATTCCACTTTTTCCAATTGCTCAGGAAACATTGGTTACAGGTTTATATTATATGTTTATTGTTTATTTATATTAATATATAAAATCATAAATCATCAGTTTTAACAATAATTTTAATTTTTTAGGATCATTCGAAAATTTTCAATTTGCAATTGATAATATAAAACCATCTCAATTAGACCATTATACGAGAAAATGTTATAGAGATGGATGTAAAGGGACAATTACTGTAACAAAACATCTAGGACGACATGTATTTATAGAGACAAATATGCAGACATCTGATAGAACTGAAGGGATTAAATGTAAAATCCAGGATATACCTGATACAATAAACATAGAAAATCATAGGTAAAAAATATTTACATTTAATTAATTATTCATTTATTTGCATAAAAATAAGTTCATATGTTCTTTGTCCTGACATAATATTTTATTAAAATCTTCTAAAAATCCATGTTTTTACTTTTATTACATAGATTCAGATTTGTTGCGGCTCTAGCATTTATACATTCAGAAGTTGGTTCGATGGGCCATTATAAATCATATATTCGTCGTGCAAATGGATTTTTGGAGGTGCATGACGACTTACTAAGAAAAATAAATCGGGCACCAGAAAATATTGAAATCACGCCTCACATATTATTTTTCATTAGAAATTAAATTGATAAACATAACAAGAAAAGTTAATTGTTTTAGATACTTACCTAATAATATTTTTCTTGTATTTAATTTTTTATTATGTATTTAAAAAGTAATTTTAATAATTTTGATCTTATCAGTTTTTGTATTATATTTAAAAAGTTATTTAACATTTTTTTATTAAATACAATTAGGTATTAATAAATTGTATTAATATTTCTAGTAAACTAAATACTGATAAAAAAAAACCATTTCTTTTCTAGCAATTGTTGATGCTTTACGTAATTAAATACTAAAATACTGATAAAGTAAACTAAATACTGATAAAAAAAACCATTTAAGCATAACATATGAGTCCTAAAAA
>NW_019101982.1:0-3982 GCF_001856785.1 Myzus persicae | reverse complement strand
CAACCTGATTTTCATTAAACTCATAGTTGCCATTTTTCATCAAACCCTTCATAGCCATGCTATTATAATCATCACCAATAACATCACTGCCACTAGCATTATTACTACTATAAGTTTTGACATTTACTTTTACAGCATCTATAATAGTTAGTATATAATTAAATTTAACAAAGTACCTATATTAGATATAAGAGTTTAAGAGTAGATACCTATTTATTACTTAAATTACAAACATAAAAACCACATTATAGGTACTAACTATTTCTTAATACCAATATTTTTTTTTGAAATATTAATATTTAGTACTAAACAATATAGATGCATTAATAATATTACTATATATGAATTATTATAATGTAATGCAAACTTAATTTTGCATGTATTCTACTATAATTAGTTGAGTACCTAGTTATCAATGTAATGAATTTAGTAATAAATAATAATACTACATGAACATACCACTTTTATCTAAATTATTTTTTTTTACAAACGCATCCAATGATCCTTTGACTTTTTTAAATTCTAGATCTTTTTTTTCTTTTATTTTTCGTTTTTGGTGACCACTAAGCTGTTTAGGTTTGGTTGACATGTTTTTAATTTTTTAAAAATTTTTTTAATAATTAATGAGAATAGTCAGAATTTAGTTACTCGTAAACCGAAATTGAAAGTCGTTAACTGAAAAACAAATCACAATTCAATTTCGAGATAGAATGAGTTTATAATTCTTGGGCTATTAATACTTTATCAGTTGATCTCACGGACTAGAAACGATATGGTGGGCTGGTGGACGGTCGGACGGACCGCAAAAGTTTCTTCTGTTATCATCAACCACAGATATAAAATATCTGTGTCATCAATTGAATGTTTCCAACACTTAAGGCGGTATTCCACTAACACCGTGTTCCGTGTAGACCGTGTTCGTGTTGAATATTGTGCAGAATTATTATTATTATTAATATTATTATTTATGTTACCATAAAATATGATAATTCGACCAAACTATACCAATAATGTTAGATAAGAAAAAAAAATGATGTTATTTTTGTTGATAATTTTTAAATACCTACTACGCCTTTCCTAAATCCGAACTTACTGTTACGTTAAACGTTAAACGACTTAAACTTAACTGACTTAGTAATAAGTATTTAGTATTTACACATAGTACCTAATATATATTTTTTTTATCCATTAATAATAGTCAATATTTAATAGGTATGTCTAAATGGAAATATGATATGGAAATAGAAATGTATCACAAGCAATTAAAATTGCATAAAAGAAAAATAATAATAATAACTGCTATTTTAGAAGAATTACATCATACAAGGTAGTAATAAATAAGTTCGCAGACTTCATTAGTATTCTCAATACAATAGTAATAGGTATTGTAAAATACTAAAAGCATTTATTTATGCTGTATTCTATATACTTCAATCGTAAAAACATTATTTTTTTTTTTAATAGCAGATATTTATTTCTGTGTTTTAAATCATAAATTACTATATTTATATAACATACAAACACAATTTGTTTAATTCACTACTACCACTTCACACTCAATGAAGTCAAACAGGCTATCCAAAAATACACCTTAAATAAGTCCCTGGGCGGCTGGGCTATGACCTAATTACTGCTGAAGTACTGAAGTAGTTAGATGTCTCCCCAAAAAATGTTATAGTACTTGTAACATATATATGTATTTAATGGATGCTTGAGACTCTTACTTTTCAATCTTATACTAATTTAATGGAGTATTCAAATACCCACTTATTTTTCAATTCTTCATGACTCATGAGTATTTATTCTAAATACTTTTTAAAATTATTTTATCCTAGTCTTTTAATTACCATAGGTTTGGTTATTTAAAGTAGTGACATTAATATTCTGTCCTAAATTGTTTTATATTTTGTTCCATAGTAGAAAAACAAATAGGTGGCACGTACGTCCAATATTTAAGGAAAGAAAAACTCATGGACATTACCACTGTCTATTAGCAGAGTTTCAACTATCAAATTCTGCTATGTATTATAATTTTCTTAGAATGAGCTCAATATGTTTTGAACACTTGGTTCAACTGATTGGTCCAAGTATACAGCGTGTACCATCTCGGCCTGATATATTATCAGTTGGTGAACTTTTAACATGTACTCTTAGGTAAATTACTCATATTGAAAATGTATTCTAATCAAGGTACTTTTCAAGCAAATTTTTAAAGTTTAATCTGATAGAAACTGGTACATTGTTTTATCTTGTAGATATTTGGCCTCTGGTGACAGTATGATGGATATAGGTTATGCCTTTAGAATAGCACAACCTACAGTTTCAAAACTTATTAGACAATGCTGTACAACTTTATGGGATATTTTATGCAATAAAGTAGTTACTTGGAATTATTTTTTAAAATATTTACATGTGTCTATAATCAAGTAAATTACTTTAAATTTTAAACATATTGACTTCATTATTTTAAGGTACTAATGAAACCACAAACTGAAAATTGGATATCTATAGCCAATGAATTTAATATGAAGTGGAATTTTCCAAATTGTGTTGGGAGTATTGATGGCAAACATGTTGTTCATCAGGTGCGGATTCTAAAATTATATATTTTAAAGTACACATAACTGGTATATTTATTTAACAATAGTTATTAATTTAATAGGCATTTGCAAACAGTGGATCTACTAACTACAACTATAAAGGGACCCATAGTATTATTCTTTTAGCTGTTTGCGATGCATCATATTGCTTCACTTTAGTTGACATAGGAGCTCCAGGCAGATGTAGTGATGGTGGTGTTTTTAGAAATTGTAATTGGGGTAAACAAATAATTAATAGAACAATTGATTTTCCTGATGCTATTGAAATTGATGATGAAAATGGTCCCATACCATATTGTGTTGTTGCTGATGAAGCATTTCCTTTATTAACAAATGTTATGAGACCATATCCAGGTAGATCAAAAGGAAATTTACCTGAAGATCAAACCATTTTTAACTATAGGTAACAACTAAAAACTAAAAAGTATTCATATAAAAGATGTTAAATTTAAATATATAAAGAAATCAATTTAATTATTAGACTTAGCCGTGCAAGGCGTACTATCGAAAATGCCTTCGGTATATTAGCTAGCAAATGGAGAGTATTTCGATCACCTATAATAGGAAGTGAGAAAACTGTTATAGCAATAACCAAAGCTGCAGTTGTCTTACACAATTTTGTTAGAATATATGAAAAAACTACAGGTACTAATGTTTTATTAAAATTTGTAATTAGAAAATGTTAACATTATTAAAAATTGTTCATCTTAATAAGAATGTTTAGTTTAAACTAATTTAACAAACCTATTTTATGGTAAATAATTGTTCGTTTCTTAGGCGAATCTCTGTACTGTCCAGTTTCATTAGTTGATAGATACGAAAATGGAAGACTTATAAGAGGACAATGGAGAAATGATATAACCAAAGCATTAACTCCCATAGGTCAACAAGGTTCAAACTCTTATAGTGCAGAAGCCAAAATTGTTAGAGAGAAACTAAAAAAACATTTTAATGGACTTGGTGCTATTAATTTTCAACAAAATCGCAACTACTAGCATAAATAATATGATTAGGTAATACAATTGGGTTATATTTCAGATTCATTTAGAACATCATTTATGAATTTTGCCTGTAATTTAAGTTTCTTCGCTTTTGGAAGATGTTCCATAATACTGCATAAATAATCAGCAAATTTTTCATCACTTGTTGTGGCTGGAGGTGGTGGTGGAGTTTTTGGTCTAGTAGATTTTAATTCACTCAATAATATTGAAATATTATCTTGAGAACATCTTCCTAGAAAATATATAACATTTAACAATATAAGTATACAAATATGGTCACTAAGGCACTAAGAACTATTAAACAAGTTTTGAAGAATATTACTTTTTTTTGTTTCTGCCAATGGTGGTACATCAGGACTATCAGATTCCAAAGCAGCAACA